>NW_010103211.1:0-63974 GCF_000699245.1 Pterocles gutturalis | reverse complement strand
CTACTTTTAGATATTTTAATTTCCTGTAATCTTAACACAGCCACATGTGGGCAGGTAAACAGGTTGTTTTGAATCAAACAGCTGAGCTAATTTACTGCACTGTTTAAAGCAACGCTTGAACACGGTCTTAACCACATGCAGGGACTGGATATATTGGCAAGATATGAACCCAAGATATATGTACCCAAGATACGAACGGGTACGTCATCTCCCTTCAGATTAAAACACCCACAGAAAGCAGCAAACCAGCCAGCAGGCAGGTTGGCTCATGGCCCTTTGCCTTCTCCCAGGTCTGTGTGCAGAGGGGGTTGGGGCTGTGCCTAAGCTACACATGGCAAGAGGCCTGGGGACAGGCCTCCCCAGGGTAGGAAGAGATAGACCTCCTCCCCAGCTTGACACTACCCTGCTTGGTCCTTGCAGCACCTCTGAGCAAACCATGACCATCTCCCATTTCTTGAGCTGCCCTGGGTCTCCCAGGGGGTTTCAGGCAGTGCTAGTGGGCTGTGTCTCTCAAGGCAGATGTTTTCCAGCCTCCCATGCCATGGGGCCGCGAAGCCTGGCCCCTCCATGTTTTTTCCTCATCTTCTGCGCTGTCTCCTTGACAAGGCAGTGAACAGTTTATTGTCCAGAGTCCATGCTCCAGGCAAGAGCATAAACAATCCATAACAGAAGATAAAATGGACATTTCACAGGCTGGAGCACCCAAGTTCTCACAACAGTTCATACTCCTACAACTGAGGCCAGACCAAATTAAAGGATTCAGGGAAATGTCCTAAAACCACAGAGCAGGTAAAACTGGTTTTGAACTTGGGGTCTTCTGGTGGCCAAGGTCACCCCACTGTTTATATAGCAGTTCTGCCTTTTCCTGACCTGAGGCACAATCTCAAACCTTTTTCTATAAATTTGTCATTCTGCTTGGAAGACATTTCAGGGACCACAAACATGTTTACTAAATGAAAAGCTTGCGAAGTGGAAAGCCATTATCCCCTTGGGAACAGATCTGGAAAAATATGCATATGAAGCAAGTCTATGGAGGAAGCCAAAGGAGGTTGTGGTCAACATCAGGTAATATTTTTTCATAGTTTGGGTTTTATTGTCATTAGATTTTGAGTTTACTCTCCTTTGCAATTCTCAAATCTGAGACTGAATAATTTAAAAACTTCCCTGCATTTCTACATCATGCTTCACTAAACATTTCTGCAAGGAGCCAAGGAACAAAATTACAATTGCATTTCTAATTGTCTAATGGCACATGAGAGATCTGCCTGTATTTACCTCTACACCATGTCCAACTGCCCCTGACCTGAAACAATCTTAAAAGAAAAGTCCAGTTAGCCTCCCTGATAGGTGAACAGCACTTTGAAAAACAAGCTCCAGGTTTTGCTTATGTCTATTCCTAGGTTAGCACGTCAAGTATTTTTAAAACAAACTAGGCTACAATGAAAACATAAATATATATGTATAGCTGTTTCTGCAAGAAATCACCCAGGAATGAGGTGTTCTGCAAGTTCTCCACTGAAAATAAGCAGCGTGGATAAGTCCCTATGCTGACAAAACCCAACAGTGTTAGACAGGAAAGAAACTTTAAATAAATAAATCAATTAAAAAAAAAAAAAAAAAGAGAGAAATTAAAAAGGGAAACAGGTGGCTTCTTCCAGGTCTGCCAAGAACATTTTGGAGCCTTGAGAACATGCACTCCTCTGCTTGACTGAGTGTTGTTTCTGGCTCATCCACTGAGTGATTTCTTGTCTTTCTCACAGCTTCCTCCTGCTGCCTGCAAATAGCCTGCTCTCTGCTCATTTTATCTGTTCCCCGGGGGTGGGCCTCACCATTTGATTCTCCACCTTTCCTCTTCTTGGTGTCAAATCTTCCTGGTTTGCAGACACCAAGTGCTGATAGATGACTGCTCTCTTTGTGCTCTCACCTTCCCCATCCTCCCCACTCTTCACTTCAACAAAGTCAATGCTTTTCAAACATTTTACTTTGTGGTTGAAAATTCTGCAGTTTCTGTGTGATATATTGAGAATATTGGCAAATACAGATGCTCAGAGCAATCATGAGTGAAGGTATGGTCTTCCTCAGCTCACCTGTCTTCCTTCTTCATCACTGAAAATCAGTCCAGCACTTATGGAAAAAACGGTCTTTTCTTTTTACTTTAGTAGGAGTACCAACGAGTCCCTTGGGCTGCAGCTAGTCCTCTGACTTTAATAAAAGCAAGATGCTGGTCTTCATTCCTCATCCATGCTTTAGAAATCCAGTTCATTCTGACTAGGAATATTACAGTGAATTACAACATTGACAAACAGATTTATTTATGCTTTTTCTTCCTCAGCGGAGGACCACATATTCCCTGAAATGCTTATATACTCCGAGAGATTCTTAAAGAGATTCTTAAAATCTCTACCATACTTCATTAATACAGATGTAGTGATTTCATATCTATGTATTTCTTAAATGTAAATGAACACGCGTGTGCCAGACAACATTGTGCAGTGAGTTCAGTGCGTCAAGGCCACATGAAACTCCAAAACATTTGTGCTATTCATTTCTGCATGTTCAGTATCTGGGATTTCCAGCTGTCTGGAGCCTAGCCAAAGCTACTCATTCATCAGGGCTGCTGGACATCTGGAAATTCCAGACAAGTGGCAAAGCACAATTTTAATGTGGACAACATTTCTGGGGTGAAAAATAAAACATATGCGGAAACCTATATGTATGTATGTAACTTATCCAGAAACCCTAGACAAGGAGGGGATACTTCTGAGGTAATAAAAAATAGAGCATTAAAACAAAAGACAACTGTGTCCTACTGAAGGACAATAGCAAATGAGTGCCAAATTCCTCCTTGAGCCTCTCAAAACCTACTTCATATCTCATTTTGCCTTGGCTTTATTATACCTCCTTTCATTCCATCCATTTTGCCTGAACATTATACAACACACTTTGAAACTCCCATGCTTACCTCTCTTTGTATGTTCACCGCTAGTCCTGTTTTGTTGGCTTTTTCATCTTGCATGGCTTCATAATTTATGTTTCTCAAGGGACCAGTAGGCTATTTCTTCCTGACGCACTACTCACTGCATGATATATGTGTATGTCTCTATAGTACTGCTATATAAACACTTGATATGAACTGTGCATTGCTTTATAAATCAACATTTGATTAAGCAATTGTTTCAAAAACAAACTACACCTACATTACTCCTAGAATTATTTTCTAGAGATCATGAACATGCTGTGAACGGGGTTTAATTCATGTTAAAAACAGTGTGGTTTCCTGCTCAGAATATAGGGGATAACTGAATATGCATGGACACTTTGCTACTACTGTGGGATGAGTCTAAGTCCTGATTAATGAATATAACTTCTGTGGTCAGAATGATAAATTAGACAGTAAGATTGCAGAGAAACTCATTTTTATAAGTTTTATGGACCCATAGGGAAAACATTTACATCTTGGAATCATCAAAGGAATAACAGAATGCCAGGCGTGATATTTGGCCAGATGGTTTGCAGTGAGTTTGATATACTTAACCTGTAATTTAACAATTAATCAGAGATATAAGACCACACTAATAGTTAGGAAAATAAAATATAGGTAGGTAAAATGTAAGCAGTATCAGGTTTAGGAAAGTAGGGATTATTTCAGATCACAATCTTATTAAGACTTACACCTGGAATTAATGTCAGGAGCTGCTTGTGTAACACCTGCATGGAAGTGTCTTTTCAGATAGCTAATTCCATTACTTACCAGTTAGTAATCTGTGTTGAAACTTTCGTTACATTTTCCTTTATAACTATAAATCTACTCTATTCCTCTGATCAGTTTTACATTGGCATATAGACTATGAATGATGCTTTTGATTAGCATTTTTTGCTTGTAGGCATTATAGATCAAAGAACTGTCATTTTTAGGGTCCTCCTCATTCTTGCCAAAGGCAGTTTCCTTTAATGGCATCGAAACATTATGAGAAATCACAGATAGAAACAACAGACAAAGATAAATTAACTGGAGCTACATTGTAAGAGAATAAACAATTTCAGAAAAAGCTCTCTGTAGCCTGGAGAAAGTAAGAGAACATTTATTTTAGGATTAAATTGTCAATAAATCAAATAATGTTTGAAAAGTGGAATGGGTTCCTTAATTGTAGACGGGCACTGGACAGTGTGGGTGGGTGTTGCTATTGCCCACAGTAGGTTGCTTTCTACAGTACAAGTAGTGTGGCTTGGTTTTTATTTAGGCCAGAAGTTGTAATTTTTGTTGTTGCAAACTTACTAAATAAGTCATCCTAGTATTTCTATGTCTTTGTGCAGTATCCTGTTTGAAAGGAATTTGAGAATAATTATTAGTGCTTTCTAAGAACACGTTATGGTTTGAAAAATCTGGCAGAAATTTTTGTTTCTTCATCTGGAAATTTTTGTTGCTGTCCTGAGATTTTTCTTGCCAAGAATTTTCCTCTTCTAGACCATTCCATCTTTTAATATCAATATTAATTCCAGTTAAGACTGCTGGGATTTTCCATGCTTCTTTCAGTTATCAGCACTTTCAAGGCTGAAGAATTGAGTAGCAACACCCATAGGTATTTCAAGTAAACTCAGTTCATGTCCATTTTGGCACAGGGGACAGCCTGCTTAGGAATAAATTCTAGAATCAAAACATATTTTAAGAGAATCTTAAATGTGTCTTAATTTCATAAAAACAGAAAAAAATATTTTGATGCATTACTTGGAACTACATAAGATCCTTGAAAGCTTGGTGAACTCCTATACACTTCTTTTTATTGACCAACATGTATTTTCAAGTCTTCTTATGACCTTGATAAGTCAGTTAAGGAAGTAGTGTGGTTAGAAACTTGAGTCTTAGCCCATGAAAATTAAACCAAAAAAGAATTATGTCATCCCAAAGCAAAGCAAGAATGTGTTTTATACAGGGTGAAGAGTTCACGTATTAATTTTTAGACTAAAGATCACATGCAGAATCTTTCTGTTCTTACTTTTTAATATGTCAGAGCAGGCAGAACTAGGACGATAATAATGAGTGTATATATATATGTGTATATAAAAGAATATGAAAGCATTTTAACTCAAAGCAAAGAACTGCAAACAAAATAGTCTGATCTCTTTCTGTGTTGTTGGGTTTGGGGCTGTTGCTTTGGGCTTTTTTTCACACAGGGGCTCCTGAAAGCCCCTTTTTACATTTACTCCCTATGACAACTGTAATACTGGCCTTAAAATGTGGGAGTGATATCTTTCAGTGAACGGTGGTACTGAAATACAAAATATTTGTATTAATAAACAATCATCATTCATTACTAGTATAATCATCACACTCTAAGCAAAAAGGAATTGAGACTTAAATCCCATAACTAAGGTTTTAATAGTATTTAGATGGAAAGGAAATGTACTCAGAGGAAAGTTAATCGTTTTATGAAATATATGATAAAGTTCTCTAGCTGATGAGTTGATGGAAATAATGGATTCGAAAGCAGGTTTAAAACGGATTTCAGATGAATTGAAATAATGTTAAAAAAAAAGGAGGCAAAAAGTCTGTATTATCCAAGAATACATGTAATCTGTAATTTAATGCATAATAGCTGCTCTAAACCAGACATTACCGTGCCACAATCTTATTATTTTATAAAAATGAATACCTTGAAAATGCTAAGTGCTATGTGAAATCAAGTAGTATTTACATTTTGAGTGGCAAAATCTTCAGAAAGAAAAAAGTTTCTTTCCAGATCTTTACCAAGTCACCCATCTGACCATGTTAAGTAAGGAAAGATAATAATTGTGCCTGCATAATGCCAGTAAAAAACATGTGAGCTCCTTTGTGGCAGTTCTCATTTTCAGGTATTAAAAGCCTCCTTCTCAATCTACAGGTAGAACCCCCTGTCCTACTAGTCTGTATTCACTTGAAAAAGCAGATGGGATTGCTAGAATGAGTAAGAACTTGCATCATGGGCTTTTTTTGACAGATTATAGCATTTTAAAACTCAGTTTGAATGATCTTTCACTGTAGCACATAGTTTTGGGAAATGATATGCATTTTCTGTCCATTGCTTATTTCTCACTGAAAAATTGTTCCATATGAAGAGCAATCTTCTTTCTATTTAGAGTGAAGATAGAGATCAGACACAAAACAATTTAGTTCCTTGTTTAAGAAATCCCAATTGTCAAATGTGATTCTTAGTTTTAGAGGGAAAGATGAACTTTTAATTGCAATTCTTCAAGTGTAGACTTATATTTTTATTTTCTGTAGAAGTCTACAGATCCCACATAATAACTGCAAAGCTTAATTTGTTCTCTTATAGATGTTAAAACCTATTTCTAAAAACCTTTTCCTGAAGTCTGTATCTTGTCCTCAACCTGATTTTGAAATGTTTTATCCCAAACTGCGTCTCTTCATAGTTCTATTGACAAACACAGTCATTTATCTGTCTGAAAGCATGGTGGGTTTGACAATGGAAGACTATATTTCTTGTCCCCTGTTCTGTTGAGCGATATTTATCATGGCATTTGGAAGCAAAATGCTCCTTCATCACTCATAATTTTTGTCTCTCATATATTTTCTTGAGTTCTGTCTTTGGATGCATCTACACAACATAGTGCAGTGCCTTGGAAGTATATCCAAGCTACCCTGGGCACCAAAAGCAGTTGAGCAACACTTAGCAATACAGCAATATGCCCAGGTTAATTAACCCAGATGAGAAGATATGTAAGTGGAGCATCATGCTGGTAGTGTACCCTCTATTGCACCAGAACTAGGTTGCAGGGTATTTCTGAGCAATAGCACAGCCTTGTCCTTCAACATTGATAGTGTCAGAGACTTCAAAAAGACAAAACCTTCAGCATCTCAAGCAGGAAGATGAGGATGGAACTCTGAGGGGCAGAAGACTTGCATAGAGAGCCCCTTGGTCTGCCTTAGCTCTTGAGTCCGCTGCCACAATTAGTTCCTGACAGGGGCTGATGAAGATTGGAAGTAGCTGTCTGTGAGGGATACTGGAAGACAAAAAGTGTGTTCATGGCATTTGGCCCAGATTATGAAAATAAAATCCTATAATATATTAAGAATATCAGTGTGTCAGAAGCCATTCACGTTATCCAGAGGTCTCTGAAGGAGGCTGTTCAGCATTACGAGTCCAAGTCTTTTATTCCTAACGGTGACTACAGTGATTGTGTTGCTCTTGAAGTCAAATTGTCCTATTTGAAGGTCCCACTTCTTCTTATTATTATTTTTGGCTAATCTGTCTCATGGTAGTCCAAGAAGAGAAAGAAATGAATGAGCCATTTGTGGCATCTTGAACTTCCCTCAGCACCATCAGGGTGTACCAGTTTGTCCATTTTCAACTTTGTACAGTACAAGATCTTTCCCTAGAAAACGTTATTGGCCACTGCTAGTGATGACCACTACACTTAAGTCAGCAGATATTTTGTTATATTAGATATCTTTGTTAAAGTCACCTCTAATGTTAGCTCCATGTCTTGGAGTTACCTGGCCGCGGGAAGAAGGCAGTGTTAATGAAAAGTCTGTTTTTCAGAATTCCCTTTGCTAAGACACACAATAGTACCAAAGTGTATGGAATATAAAAAGCGAAAGTCAACAGTTACAACAAGAAGGTAGGAACTCCTGTGCTTGCTGAAACTTGTGCTGATGTTTCCTTTCCCGACACTCAGAGACACACAATTCTATTGCTTTGAGAGTGGCAGGAAGCTTGACTCACGCACTTGAAGTCAAATATTCTCTTTGACCTGTCTAGAATGTACTTTGGTGGAAATATAGTTTCTTACACCTGATTTCACTTTACTCTGCATGAAAAATTTGCAAATGGTCTGACTTTAATCCAGAAGAAATTCAAAGTAAAAAATTCTCCCAAAGACAACAACAACCATGTTCCATTTTTTTTTTTTTAATTATCTTAGTCTCTGTAATGGCTGATGGGATACACGCATGCAGCCAAAAGTAGTCTGTAGACTTAAACAGATCCATAATGAGCCCATACTTTTATGAATAGCTACAAATGAAACCAATTCAATGGCTTTGCTTTGTTCTGTGGAACCAGAAATGGAATAATGAAAAAGAAAATAATTCAGGGTATGTTACACCTGTATGCAAGATCAGCTCCTGTAACATAATTGGGCTAATGGATAAAGTTACAGAAGTGCATGTTTACTGATAACAGGAAAAAAAATAATCCTCCACATAAACCGTCTGCATGTATTGCTCTAAGTCAAGACTTCAAATAACTGCAAAAGAAATTATATTAAAAAAACAGTTGTTGCTCAATAAGCTTTTGGAATACTCAGGAGTTATACAGGTCCTTTTGTAATGAAGACAGGGCATTTAGTAAAGTATGGTGATGTTTACTCCAGGTTTGGCTATTAAACAAACTTCCATTTGCAGCAGGGACATCATGAGTTACAGCCAAAACAGAATTTAATTAACAGAAGTCTTGTTAATTATCACTAGGGGTTCATTTGTCTTATGACATTTCTTCATAAACAAATTCAAATAGCTGTACCTCGCAATGGCATTGTCTGCAGTTGGAATTCTTATGCAGTGGCCATGTGTTAGCTGCAATTTTACATAGATTTGTTTACACCAAAATTATTTCTAGCAAGAACCTGTTTTGGATCTGATCAGAACCTTAGAAATGACATTTTAAGCAACTCAGGAATCTCTGTACTGATGAGCTGATCAGGCTGTATCTAGAACAAGACAGGCAGAACCATGGAAGATGAGATGTTTACTTTGCCATATTATAGGCAACTACAATTCTTGATTTGTTTAATTGCCTGAGGACAGACCTGGTGTGTCCTGGGGATCGGATCTCTCAGATCATTAACACTGGGGTCCAAAAACATGTCATACATATTACATAGTGAAATTTACTTGTTAAACATTTTCCATAGCTCCTAGCAGTATGATTAAAATAGGCTTGCATTTGTAGTGTAGCTATGAAATACTGTCCAGAAGGTGAGGCAGCAGCATATGCATTTATAGATAGTTTTTGAATGAACACAGCTATATCACTTAGTGATTCACTGCTGCACTAGTTCAAACATTTATGTTACTTAATCAGATGAAGCTCAAGATGAAGGCAAATGCCTCACATTCTAGATTGATTTGTTATCAGTACTTAACAGGATCATATAAAGGGCTTTAGAACTTTTCTTCCAGGTATTTAAATATTTTATCTCACATTTCTTTTTAACCCTGGTGCAAATCTTTGTCATAGATATCTTTATCCAGTCTTTTGTAGATTTGACACAGGATGAAATGTCACATATAAATAAAGAATAAGAACAAGAAAGATACCTGAAATTGCTGATGGGTTGGCAACAGCTCTACTGACCACTGCTGATCTTGAGCATCATGAGATTCTTGTAGGTAAACATGACAACAGTTCTGTCTATGTGAATGAAGTTATGGAAACTACGGTGTCTGAAAACAGGTATCTGCACTAAAACTCTCTAACCCAGTAGTCATCTGTCCCGCTCTGAGTCTTGCTTAATCAAAGTAAAGGAGAATGGCAGATCCCAGAAACTCAGAAAGGTCAGAAATTTCTCCATGGAACCTTCAGCAGAGCCAAAGTTTGTTTGTGGAGGTGAAGCTTTGTGTTCAATCATGGTATAACCACTGGGTGACCACTGGGTAATAAGGGCTCATAGCAGGGGAATAGATTAGCAAAGCTGCTAGCCAGCCTGCTCATACAGCTCCTGCTCAGGAGTGAAATCCCTCATCAAATCATAACATAACCTTTAGAAAATATCCTAGAATTTATCCTGTGTCTGTAACATTTGGACACTGATTAAACAGGATCGTCAAACAGGATCATCAGTATCCAGTTACACAGAGCAGTATTTTCAAAAATTAAATCACTTTGATTCACAACAGATGAACTTGTGATACGAGCTGCAGAAATGAGCACTAGTGAAGAGCCTAAGACAGGTACATGGGCTTCAGCAGCTACATATGAAACACTAAATCGTCAACTAGAACTGAAATAATTTTATAAGGCTAGTAAGTGTCAAAAAGATAACATGCATTTAAAATATATCTGTTTTCGTTTATTAGCTATGTAAAAATGTATGTAATTTACACTACAGTCATTGCACTGGTGTGTAAGAAAAGATTGTTTGGAAACAAGTTTTTTAATAAACATGTATGCCAAGGTTTTTTGGGGACACATATTACTCCTGTATGTGTTTCAGACTGGAATCCTCAATGCAGAGCCACTGTGGTAGAACGATTCACCCCTGCCGTCTGTATGATGTTTTGAAATGATCACTCTGTGTGCATATGACTCTATGTGCATGCAAGCGTGGAAGGGCCCTCTGGTCACACCCTTACTGGTTCTAGAGGCTTTCAGTGTACATCCACAAGAGGAAGCTGAAGGTGGAGATCCTTCAGGAAGGTTTACCCGCTGTGTAAGCTGTTTGGAACCTGCTTTGTTTGACAGGGCTCTCTAAACACTATTTTAATGTGTTGTAATATTTTTTTTCTTTTTATTTGATTTTCCATGTAGGGATGGAGGAAGAGAAGGTCTTCCTATGAATAAATAAAGACTGTCTTCAGTTGCTACACGGTGCAAGTTTTGCATCTTTAAGGTTTTGCGTGGGCTCCCAGGAACTGCAGTCTACTCTCAAAAGTGCTCCTTGCATGAGTGACCTCTTCAGTGTGTGGATGACATGGGCACACAGAGTTCCCGGCCTTTGATGTCACTGCCTATAAGTATGTGAAATAGTGTTGGTTTAGGGTTTCCTTCTGGGAGGGCTTAAGTAGTTTCTTTAGGATTTCATGCATCCAGTTCTGTGACTAGAGTTTGCCAGAGAACTTGTTGCACGTTCAAATGTTCAGTGCAATTAATTCAGCCTATAGCTTGTACTGTACAGCACTTCTGTAAGTTCAGGTGCAGAGGACTACAGGTATGAATATCATTCTAGGTGTACTAAAGTATACTGAAATATGTTTGTACAGAAATATATAGTTAAGTATGCAAAACATGGAATTTTTCTTATTTTGAGATAGATCATGCTACTGCTTCTGCTCCCCTGTGCTCTCAGGAATATATCTGTTGATGTGGCACAGGCTGAATCAAGACCATTTCTATTATTCATGCTACTAACTGTAACTGATGGGAACACAAGAGGACTTTCTGCATTGTATTTTAACTTCATGTTGAAAGAAACGGAAGCTGAAATCCATCCAAAGGTTAATACTTAGTCCGAGTTTTTGTGTGGAGGTTTTGTTTTCCATCTGAATTTCAAAGTCTTCTTGGGCAGTACAGACTGACTAACGCCTTGACTCAGTCAATGAAAAAAATCTCCAGAAGATAAATTTACAGTAAGGTGTGATTTGTCCACACATTTGAGATCAGTATACACGAAATAGTTCTTGCACCTTGCCACATCCTATTTTAAACGATGATTTCAAGGAACTGAGCAAAACAGTAAGTTTGAAGAGCTGATCCTCTGCATTTGCACCTACTTAAGTGTTCTTAAGGGTTCATTCACCTGTGAGAATAACGGGCTGCCTAGGCCACACCCCACTGGATGACGAATATTTTATGACATATTGATGATTTCCGTTAGGTATAATTAACATTTTAATAAAAAAATCTTCAGAGAAAATCCAAACCCTCAGCAGAAGCAGAGCTTTTTTGTGCTTATCCTGGAAGAGGTAGAGGAATCTTTTAACAAAGTTATTTGAACATGTACAATAATTGACCAACACTTTTGTATAACATAAATTTCAGTTAAAGTAATGATTTCTGTGTGCCTGTACATTTCTTATGTTTATTTGTAAATATGTGTATCTTATGTGCACATTATTTTGTCTTAAGCACTTAATAGGTGCTGATCTTTAATTATTAAAGATTCACTCAATAATTTACACGAGAGACAGCAAAGGATTCAGTCAGGGTATTTAATATGTCCTTAGAATAGAACAGCTGAAGTTCAAACAATTATAGTTTTAACATTTGGCACTCCTTCATGCAGAAGTAATTCCAGCCCTTTCTCTTCCTCCTGCCCTGGCCTTGTCTTACTTCTGCACAGTACTGTGAGGGTTAAGGGGCTATTGCAATATGGACCCCATTCTCAGCACTGCCCAAAGAAAGCTTCCAGCTAAATACTACATAACAAGCGTATGCAAAATGTAATAAACCCATCTGTGGGCATAATGATGGACAGTCTAATAATTTTCTTCAGTATAGCCTAAGATTTTCACTCAGACTGTACTTGAGCATGTTTCGCTTGCTATTAGAGTTAGCAACTGGTTCCAAATATTGTCTGAAGAGACATTGAATGACCTTCTTGTAGCAAATTTTTATTAACTGTTACTGATTGGCACTGTGTGCAAGTTTACCTGACATTAATTCTTTTTAGAAAGAGGAAAATACTCAGTATTCTGCTAGAGTGTAATTGGACAAGCCCTAATTTATGACTTAGGAATAAAAAGATCAGCCTACATTATAATGCACAAGACTAGATTCCACTCTATTATGGTGATACAGATCCACTGTAATTCCATTAGTCAATGAAGTTTTTCCAGATTAATGCCAAAGTGACTGAAATTCAAATGCTTCCCATAATTTCTATTGTCATATTGAAGCAAAAGGCAAAGTTTCTTGGTCTTTTTCTTTATTCTTAGACAGTTTTTAAAGAGGGACTAACAGCATTGTAGGCAAAGATGTGTAGTACATCTCTACAGGGATTTTTAATACATGAAGGCAACATTTTTGGATCTCTATACAAGAAAGAGGAAATACTTAATTTCTACATTTTTTGACAGCGAGCAGGCAAAAAGTGTACTGCACCTATGCTCTTGCTCTGCAAAAGAAACCTGAGCAGAGCACTGTAGACATGCTTGTCAGGCAAGGGGTTTTCCCAGTGTTCACAGAGCACGCTTTCAATTCACTCTGCGCTTTCCCATATGTAAATATGGATGCTTGGCCCTTTTCAGGGTGTAATTATGCAATATCACTACCACTGCTTCCTACATGTACATAGAGCTGACCAGGCACGAAAGGCTGATGGTTCCAGACCTTTTCCCGGATGTCTATCAATTAATTAGATGTTTGCCACACTTTTCTAAACTAATTGCCCAGGAACTGTCCAATTATTTTTTCTAAATCAATTATAAACTATAAAAAATAAGTGAGATAATAACTGTGTTTCAATTATGATGAATAATTCCTTCAGTATGACAGTAAATCTGGTCCTGAAAAACTGAAAAGTATTATTATACGTAGAATTGCTGTACTTCCTTTATTGTGAAGACGTAAATGACATTCTAATGCCCAAGGAGAAGAACTTGAAAAATGGGGAAATAACTCCTAAGAATATTTTAAATTTAATTATATTTTTAAAATGTATTTTATCAAAGTGTATCTGTTTGGAAGAACTTTTCCAGTATCAAACATGCTTCTGCAATCTGTACCACAAAATGTATGTGCAAGTGCTAGAAATTTCAAGAATCTCTGCAATGTAGTAAGTATATCAGGAGCAAAATATAACGTCATGCTTGAAGATACGTTTAAGTCTTTCTAAGTTACACACTTTTGGGGGGCAAAAAAAGCCTTTAAAAAATCTTCTACAGTATATCTGAATGATGTAAAATGAATGCTCAGACTGACTGCTTTCTTCATGGCAATCATGTTGCTTTATGAAGAAGTCTTATGAATTTTAACTTCTATTGTTCTATTGTTCACAGTTTCCTGAGGTGAGTTCATCTGGAGTTAAGGTTAGAAGCACAATCGCATTAGATCGCTTTGAAAAATCTGGTCAAAACTTTCTGAAGTGATTATTTTAATGAAAACTTGAGAGCAGTCAGTTCAGTTCCTCTTCCATTCTCTGCGTGCTATGAAGGAGAGAGATCTCTTTGCCTCATAATCAAATCCACTGAGCCAGATGCTGTCACTGTGTGATACCAAGTGCAGAAGTAGCATGCTTCAGATGGTGACTCTGTGTGTCAGTTCTTGAAACAGATGGACTTCCACATTTGATATGGAAATAGGACAATGATATCAGGTACCGGCATCTTCTTATGCTGTTTGCATTAATGCTCACATAGCCTACCACCTACATGGAAAGAAAGTACATTTAGAAGTACCGTTCAAGTCAACAGGAACAGGTAGGTGCTTCAGGGTGCTTATTTAGTCAGGTTTTATAGACTAATTTTTAAAACACACTTCATCTTCACCTTGAGAGATCTGACATTTGTTAAGACTTCTTCCCTCCCAGCTGACTTAAATTGGAAATAATTTCAATTTTGAATACACTGATACTGATGAAAATATTCTGAAGCATAAAATTCAAACTGAAACTAGGAATTACATTAGAAATTTACTCACTATACAAAAATTATACCAGTTCTGTACCCTCCATTTCTATCAGACCTAATTTCTGCAAGTTTTGGGGTTTTTTTAATAACTCCTACTTGTTTTGGTTTCAGAACGATAAAATGGTATGTTGTTGAGCTGCAAAGATGTGCAGCTGTGCCAGTACACAGAGTGGACACTGTAAATAAGAAAGTGTTGCCGAAGCAGTGATTTGGAAGATATTTATAATATGCAGAACCAGTTACTGGCATCAGAATTCACTCCTTTTCACTCAGCATGTTTTCTCTGTTGTTAAATGTAATTCTTGCTAGAAAGCCTGGCTAGCTTTAGTCCATGATGTAAATTAACTCAGTAATGGGTCAGTGGTCATTCTGCTCGCTGACACGGACTACAGCTTAATTTTCCCAAAGAAGCTGTTGTCACCGATACAGAATGGCACTTATCTGACAATGTGGACCTTAGGAGTTCATGTTTCTATTCATGTTTTGAAATTAACAGTCTGTGTCACAGCCATGCAAACGGAGAGTCTCAGATTCAAACTCACGCGTAGTAAAGTCTATAAAATTCCTTTCCAAGCAGAAAACTGATAGATAGCTCAGGGAATTTTAAGACTTCCTTCTCTAAACATGCAATTAGTGTTTCACTGATGTATATTTAGCATTTCTTGTTATTTGAACTTTATTGGATTTTGACTTCCAGCTGAATGTCTGAGAAATGTGAAAGTAGGACTGCAAACAGTAAAAAGTAGAAGGAGGGATTTGCTTTGTATTTGTGAAACATTCAGGTTTTGGTTTCTTTTCATTTTAGTTTTCTGTCTAAATTATACTTTGCAAATGGAAAAGTGATCAATACTATAGTGTGTGCTTAAGTATGAAAGCTTCTTATTCAGGAAATAAAATGCTCTTAACTTGTTTCTGACACAGAAACAAAGTCATTGGCGGCTTATCTATGAGAGCATCAGAAAAAGAATCTTCATCATTTTCAATCAGCAGATACAGGATTTTATGTTCATTTTAGTCATTATGGCCAAGTGAAACAGTTAGAGCATCACAGCAGCATTTCCTGCCTTCACCTACTGACATGTGAAATCAGGGCAAGATTACAGCCACATCTGTCTGTGGGAACAAAAAGAGGGCATACTTTTCATACCAAAATATAATGCCATTACTACAAGAGGCGTTGCATTTATGGAGCACTTGCTCTGACGATTTGGTTTTGCTAGCACTTTTCTACAGAGTTAGAGAGGGAATCAGGTGAGAAAAGAGATAAAAGTGCACCCTTACCCCTTCTCCATCTTTTTTACTTCGATTCCTGTTAAAATTTCACTGCAAAGCAAAGTAGACTGGAGGGTGTAGAAAAGCCCCCAATGATTTTATTTTCCATACTAAATTGTACCACTCCTTATCTCTTCACAGTCTCCAAGACTCTGGTGATTGATAAACCTTCACTGATATCAGTCAGTGATGCTTAATGGGGCATACAGCTGACCAAGTGAGCTGTGAAGCTCTCTCTGAGAGGTTTCCAGCTGGGAAGAAATTCTTGTCAACCTCAAGCTACTATCTCAATTTGCAGACTAATTTCATTTGGACTGCTGTCGTACAACATGCGCTCTCTGAACATTTCTGATGGTAGTAAAATACAGATTTGTGCTGTAAAAATGACATAGGAAGATATGGGTTTTCTGTTATTTAGTGACTCAAGTATAATAATTCCATTTAAAAAAAAAAAAAAAAAAAAGCTCAAATTGCTTTAAACCCCTAATTGATGATCTTGAAGCACAGGTCTTTCTGCAAGAGACAGTGGGTGATCTGGCTGTCAGCAGCTCCTCTGATCTGAATCCAGCTGTGGCGCTGGGAGAAGTGGAAGGGCCACTTATCCCTCACTTCACTTATCACTGTTCCTCTGTGGGAAATTACCGCCCGTCATACTTAGTGGCTGAGCTGCTTGTTTTCTGCTTGTTGTGTAAACTGCTTCTTGTGTAAACTGTAACTTAATTCGCTTCAATCAAAATAATCTAGTTTCAGTAGTTTACAGAATAGGCTTTACTAACCTGTCTCTGCTTGGTGCAGTTTTTTGATGAACCTCAGGTCTGAAGAGACCACAGTTCCTGACTCAACAGCAGCCAGGCGTGGCACCAAGGGGTAATAAACAAAGTCTTCCTTTGGCTGTGATTAAGTATATGTCTGTCTGCATCCATGACTGATTACTGATGGGAGAGAGCATTTTGTGCTGGTGCTGCTGGCAGGCTCTGAAAAAAAAAACCAAACAAACCAACAAATAAACAAAAAAAAACCAAAGCAAAAACCTTCTAAAATGTCACTGAAATCAGCATCATAAACCGCATGTACAGCAACTTGGGTGAGGAAGAAGATGCTGGGTTTGAAAAATGATTTACCCTATTTTTGCACTTTAACAAGTCTCTACTACTTATGAACAAGGTTTTTGCTTTGTTTGCTTTTCCATGCTATGCCTGGGAACAGAATCTTTAGTCTCTCTCTCTCATCTCACTCTTTGCTGTATAAGATTGGCATGTAAATATTGTCATGCAGAGTTTTACCACTTGTTTTTTCCTGGGGGCTGCCTCCCCCTGTTCTAGAATATTTCTACTAATTTCTATTAATGTTTGTTCCTGTCCAAAAGCACTGATGCAATGGGGCAAATGAGAAGATGCAGGGCAAGTGGCATTTCCCTCACTGAGATTTTTTTAAAATGTCTTTTGGTTTGTTCCTTCAGCCCACAGTGCCAAGAGGGGGCTGTTCCAGGGTAGAGCCCATCTCAGTGTCATGTAATAATCTGCAAAAAATATTAAATTTCTATTTTTACAACCGACTTTTAAAAACTAGGTTAATTTTCTCAGTTTTTTGAGACAGCTTATGATACCATGTCCCTGGTCTCGGACTTGTAGCCATGCTTTACTATCTTCCTTCTAATTTTACTGCATTCCTTTTCAAGTATTTTCTTCAAGAGACTTTACAAGTTCTAAAACTCAAAATACATTGTCCAAACAAGATCTTTGAAACAAATGCTGCTGGGGAGTTCAAAGCTTCAGCTTACCTTAAAGGCATTTTTTCACACATCTATTTTTGTCTCCAAAGTCATCAGACAGAATAATTTGTGAGAATTTACATGAGACTCCCAATTGTTTGTTCTTCTTCTCAGCTCCACCTGTAACTCTGCTTATTTCACCGTAGTTACTCCAGGTTTACACATCAGGCTCAAAGTGAGGTCAATAGGAACTGGCCTTCAATATGTAATGCCAAACATGCTGAAGAATCAGATCCCAGGTATTATAGTGTGGCCATTCAGGATTACTAAGTAAACTAAAATCTCTGACCTACATCCATAGGCAGAAAGTCCAAGAAGATATCCAGAGGTGTAATATCCATCCAGCATGTATAGATAGGCCTTCTACTTTCGGCTATGTTTATGCAGAGAACCTCTTACCCCTTGCCAGCTCTGAGTTGCTTGAAACCTCTGCCACAGGTTATTTGGCTTCACAAAACAGGCTCAACTCTGATCCAAAGTGTCTAAAAAAGAGGGAGAGTTTTGGATAATGAGGCTGAGCATCAGGGAGACAGGAAAGGTAAGTTGTAGTCCTTGCTCTGGTGAAGATGCACTTATATAAAGTGAGCTTCACAGAGAAAGACTGACAGCTCAGATTAATCATGGACAGTATACCAAAACCATAGTAAGAAATTTCTGCTGATAATAAACATACCATATTCTGATGTGATGCTGAACTGTCAGCAATGCTACTTAGATGCCCTGTGCTGGGACCCCAGTGCTGTGCTGCTGTGACAGATCTGCTGGGCTCCTGATGTCAGCCCTCTGTTTTTCCAGATGTAGTCAATGCTAGAATGTGAGGGGAGCGTTGCTGCAGAGTCGGAACACAGGGCTCCCCTTTCCTGGATCCACAGTGTGCAGAGTTTAAGAAGGGTCTCTTCTGGTTTGAAAATCCCACACCTTTGAGGGGAGGAGAAGAACAGTTTCATAGGAAAAAATCCACAGGGTCAGGTCCCAGCTCCATGGCAAGAACAGAGAAGTGGGAGTGCAGGGGAGCAGACAGAAGAGAAAAAAAAAACCACCCTCTGAAACCCTGCCTCAATAAGTACTGTAGTATCTGGTGGTGTTATGACATATTTGTTTTCAATTTCAGTACTGTCATATCCAATTAGGATTGATCCAAATTAAATCTAGTTATGCAGAAGAAGGATTTGAATCTATTTACTGTAATGTAGATAAAAGCTATTACCTACAGACTGCAGAACACAAGAAGAATAGCACTCACTCCATCACCCCAGTGCGCTCTCATTTAATCCCAGAGGCATGTCCATAGCTGTGAATCTTGAGGGGAAATGAGGCCTCCCACTTTTGGAAAAACAGTGTTGACTCTGACAACCCTCTTGACAACGTTTTTGCTTGGCTATGAAGTTCATTGCTCTGTTTGCTGTGGGCCAGGCACTAAATGGCAGGGTATTTAAAGTGTAGATGCTACAAATTACATCCTAAATCTTCCCAGGAAACTAATTCCAATGTCCTGGTTCTTAGTTTTGAACATGAGATAACTACTCCTTCCTACCTTGTATAGAAGAAATGCATTCAGGTCTAAGAAGTACTCAGATACTGGGGAGAATGGGGAGAATGAAGAAAAGCCTATACAGATATTGCTAATTCTAACTTCAGAAGAGGTTATAGTGTGCTAAATGACGTTTGGTGAGCTGCATGCTGAAAAACAAGGAGAAAGCAAGATATTAAATAGCTGCCAGCTGTATGAGAACCTTGTGCTGAATGGGAGGGAGGCTAAAAAAGACAGCATATTATAACAGTGTGTCATACAGTGAAATAGTTCAGGTTGTACAGTCTTCTCCTAAATGTCAAACGCTTGTTTTTTAAAATTCGACATTTTATTGTGGTGTATACATACACAGTGTTTTTCTTTGAAAATTAAGTCGTTTATTTCCCTAGAGATCTTGTCCTCACCTTGTCCTTAGATAATTTTCTTACATAAAAGTAAACATGAAGGGTGTCCTGTTGAAGGAATGGGCTGATTTTTCTTATTCTCTCTTTCTCTTTGTGTGCCACCTTTCTCCACAGCAGACCTGCACAGACAGGTCCCTGCTTTACCTCTGTGGTTCACGCTATAATCTGATCACCAGGTTCCTGTGTCCGCTAGTCCCAGTACCAGCCCATAATTTTTTGGATGTGCACCCTGCAACCTGGGAATACCCACAGATTCCTGTGGGGTGGCTTCTCCATTGCACCCCACGCAGGCCTGTGCAGAGCCCAGCCGTGTCTGGTGGCTGCATGACAGTCTCCTCTCTGCATGTCTGCAACTATCAGCTGGTCGGAGCAGATCAGAGCAGCTGCTGCCAGGTGGAGGTGATGCTCATTTACCCACAGGCACAGAGCAGGCAGAAAAGGGTTAAATGCACACATGTTTGCTTATCTGCATCCCGCCTACCTTTCTTAGAGCTTAGACGAATATCCAGTCATTGTCACAAGCACACACAGTTAAGTCCCAATTCATGAAGGCACTATGTGTATGTCAGGGGTTTATATATGTAAGTATATATGTAGGTATATACTTATCTCTTCCCAAACTGCTTCTGGGTACTGCTGCTTGCTCACCTTCTTCTTCTCTTCTGTCAATGTATTATATCATTTTTTCAGGATGGCACTTGTCTGAACTTAGATTTGATCTCAGCTTGCATACCTCACAGCAAGCAAGGAGGTGCTTTCTGATAATTAGCTCTCTTCTCACTCCCTGAAGGACCTTCACGTCTGTTGTTCATCCCTCTGACCCACACCTGGCAGTCTCAAAGCAGGAACCAGTGGGTACAGTGAACAGCCATGCAAAAACTCACTGACTTCCTCCAGCCTGGGCAGACTTTATAATGCAGAGCAAGTGCAGGTCTCAGCTTCTTTCCATAGTTACATTATCTATTCAAATTCTTTTGCATTGAAAGCTTTACCCAGGCTTTAGCCTTTGTCAACTTTAATTAGCATTTTGAAGAGCTCAGTGTGGTTCCTATTTGAGGCTGTCATGCCTCAAAATAAGGAGGACTTAAGGGATGACTCCTGCAACAGGCAACTTCAGCAAGAGTGCTGGCTAAATGCCCTGGGAAACCAATGGGGAAAAATAAGGTCTTTTAGAGCTAAAGAGGAAGAGGGGATAAATAGTTTTCTGTGTCCTTCCTGCATGCACATTGACCTTCTGTTTGCCACTGAAAGGCAGAAACTTGGAAGCATGTAATTAGGTTGTCTTCCTATGAATTTCATTTTCAAGCTGTGACAGCAAACAGAAAAACAGTGATAATCTAGTATCTGTAGCAGATACTTCAAAGTGTCTCTTCCTTTGCTTGAAACACACTCGAATAAAGCTTCCAGAGGCAACATCAAGATATGAAGTCTGACCACCATAATCAGTGTGCTGACAGAGTGCTGCCAACCTCTCCTGCTCTAGAGGAACTAATAAAAAGGCATCACTTAAGCTGGTCAAAAAAATGGAGAATCAAACAAGTGGCTTTAAGATTTTTTTGTATCACTAAGCCCAGACCTGTGTTTTATATCAAGCTTTTCAAACCATTTATATCTGTATTACATGCAGATCCTGAAACAGTAGCCAGAGCCTGATGACTTTGCCATTCCTGTATTTGGCAAAAGCAGCTCAGCTTCCTTGTGTGTCCGTAGTTTGCAAAAATGTCTAGTTTACCAAGCTCACTGTTTCCTATGGCCTCAGATGGAACTGAAAAAATGGGGAGCTCAGTTTTGGATTTGTAGAAGATACAGAGAAATTGTGCTTCAAAACTGAAAGAAAAGTGATATTGAAACACGTTCAGATCCAGCCCCCTCTTACCAAATCACCCTTTCACTTTTTATGTAGCACAACATGATGTTACAACATGATCAGCCGGCTTTTTAGCACCCAGCTTACTGTGTTCAGAGCACAGAAATGGGGAGCTCTTTTTCCCACCTTACCCAATGTGCAATTTACTCTGTCAGTACTGAAAGCTCAGAAGGCTAAGAGCAGCAATGGTTTATACAATGTCAGTGTATAGAAATGAAACAAAAACAAATACTTCAACTTTATCATATCCAAAAGTATCTCATGACCTTAAAAATCTGAATTAACCACAATTTCTTCTTGGTACCACTCAATTCTTCTAATTGCAGAAGTTTCCTCTTGCTGTCTTTTGGTCTTTCAATGCTTCAATAGGAGGCAAAGGTTTTCGGTTGTGAGATGGAGCTGAAATTCTTTCTCTGTTCTTTCAAGGCAGCAGCAAGTAGCATCCTTCAACTCAACTAAAGGAAGGTTTGATTTTTAATGCAAATAATAGTGCAGAAGAACCTATAGGTAAGAGGTAGTGTTTTTCCTCACAGTTGCTTCCTGAATTAGCACAGAGTTAATAAAGCTTTAAACTGGCATATCTAATGATCTTTAACAACAGGTGGTAAAACTCACTTACCCCATTTACTTGATACTAGCTGTAAATGAGAGTCCCTCAGGAGAACCAGCCACAGAATGGCTCACTTCTTTTAATAATTCCAACCTCTGTTTCTATGGAAACAGCACATCATGTTTGCTGCTTACAAGACATGTGTTTAGCCTCTTTTAAAATAAACTGTATTCTCTTTACATTGTTTTTAATACCGAAAGAAGCACTCTGCTTCCAACACACTAAATTATTAATCCTTCTCTTTCCCCTCTAAATAAAAATAAAGTGTTGGATGTGTAGCTGGTAGTTGCTAATTGTTGTGAGAAGTAATGGCACTTTTGTAGGTTACAATTTCAAAGGAGGATAGGTATCTCACTGCTTTATGGCAGGGCATTGGAAATTTTGCAATCATGGCTAAAAAGGAACACTATCATATTAAAAATTGTAACCATTCGGCTTCATTAAGCACACATTCTCCTGCATGTTTTTCCATATGTTGGAATTTGGTGATTTGCATCACTGCACTTTGAAAGTGCTTGCTCTTCATATTGCTAGATGCTTAAAGATGCTAAAAGGCCATCTGTCCAACACTTAATGTGTTGCATATGCGTGCAAATACTTACCTGTGCTTGTACCAAGCCGTCCGTTTTTCAGCCTGAGTTACCACTGAAATTAATGGGGTTTTCCTCCCAAATTGCCAATGTGAAACAGCACTGGGTAATTATATTGCAAAGAAAATAAGATGTTAAAAGCCACAACTTGTCTATGTCATTAGTGGGTGTTTAGATCATACTGAAGTAGTTTTATAATCTGATGAGTTTACCATGGAAGTTGTTTTTATAGCTTCACATATCTCGAGCTGTGAAAATAGAATGGTCTGTTTCAAGCTGTGATGGAATGAAGATTTACAGAGCTTGGACAGTCAAAAGAATGGCATTATAGGGTTGTCAGAGTAACAGGCCTTGGGAATCTGCACTGTTTACATTTAAAGGGAGAAGTCAGCTGGAGGCAGACATCTGAGGCATGTTGGATTGATTTGCAGCTTAAAGGCAGATTGTATTTGGGGAGAGAAGAATGGAATTCTGGCTCACATCTGTCTTTCAGATAATATAACAAAAAGATACTTTATTGAAATAATGTTATTAGTGCAGCCCCACTTCGGCAGCAGCACTTTTAAACACTTAGTGAAACACAGCCCCACATTCGCAGTAGGTCATTAAGTGAGAAAGTTGGTTTCATGACTGAAAGCAAAGCAAGCCAATCTAATACAGGTAAAAATTAAAAAATAAAATAGAAGAGTTATTCAAGGTTTGAAGAAAGATATTTCATACACTGCTTCGTATGGTGTTTGAATACCACTTTTTGACGTATGGAAGATATTTGACCATTTCTCACTCAGCTTATTGACTGCGGCTTTCGTCAATCCTCATGAGACAAATATAAAAGAATAATTTGCATATTGAACTTTAAAAAAGCATTGTGATGAATATAGGTTGGGATGAAAGAAAAAAATCTCAGATGCTGTAGAGCATTGCCAAGATCAAATGAAGGATTTGTGAAATCTATAAATTAATTATTTTGATTCCCAATACAAACATGGCTGATACAAAAGTACATCTCTGTCTTTCTCTTGGAGATAATAGAAGTTTTACAGTGGTAGGGAGCTTTTAACACTTCTGTTTCTCTAGTACTTCTCAGAGTTATTCTCTGTAATTCATTACTGCAATGGAATTCCTTGCCTGTTAGTTAAATAACACTGTTCCTTAGCCAATTTGTGAAGATCTGCAATTTCCTCTCTGCTCCTATTGTGCTAAATTGTACTTCATCTCTTATTACTGTAGCATTTTCAATTCTCTATTGATCAATATGGTGCACTGTCATTTAAAGGTGAATATTTTCACTGGAGTTGAAAAGTTTTTGTACAAAACACAGTAATTTTCTCTCAAGGCGAGTTGTCTTTCCCTCTGTCTTGTTCTACGCTATTTCTCTGGGTCTTCCTATTACAAAGAAAAGTTTTAATATGAACTTTTTAAGACTCGTAGGATGTGTCAGTATTACAGCTAAAGCTTGAAGAGATATCACAAACTTTTTTAGTCAAGTCTTCATAGCTACTTTAACCCTCAATTCTACATACTCCAAGCTACTTCTAGAAGTAACTTTTTAGTCTATAATAATAGGGTCTTTGGGCCTCTCCATTTTTAGTTTCTGATTGAATAAAAATATTTTCTGGAATCATCTGGGCATTTCTGTGTAATTCTGTACTTGGGGATACAGACCATCAATGTGCTTTTTGATTTGCCCTGCTCTCTTCCTATAATTTTTTCTAGCTTTTTTGTCATAGAGTGCTGGGAAGGATTGTGTGACTTGTACAGCACATTTTCTATGGACCCGCTAACTATCTGTTAAACAGATAAATGCAACAGGCAGGGACGGCACTTTTGTGTTTGACAAGCAGAGCCTAAAATATTAGAGCAAGCATACACGCAATTTATACATTTCAAGTGAAACAAATGGTGCTGGAGGCGAGGGAGACTTTCTTCTCACCTGGGAGACTAGGCTGTGCCTGCCCCTGCCCCTCAGCTGTCCCTGCTGTCCCGCACTGCAGCAGCTCCTCCTGCATCCCTCTGACATAACAGGCACTGGCGGACTATATAGCATCTTTTCTAGTACAGCTACAACAGTCTAAATTTTGTCTCCAAACAGGTGTTTAGTGAGCTGACAGTTTCTCTGCTGGTACCCAGGCTGTCAGAGAGCACTCTCCTTCCCACTATTTCCTCTCAACATAGGTTTAAAAAGCCAGGACCGGATGTAGGAGGAGAAAGTACAAGTAAAAAAAAATGCTTTCCTTTCATCAGCAATAGCCAGAGTAAAATACTTGACTCTTCTTCCAACAGCCGAAAAATGTAAGCCTCCAAATTAACTTTTCTCAAAAAACAGAAGAAATATGGTTTTACAAATGTCACGAAGAATTATTCTAGGCTGTAATTGTTAAATTATTTCTTCCTGTTTGTTAATCCCCAGCAAATTTGGAAAGGCTGGCATGCAGGTTCTGATACACATCCAAAAATACCATCTGAAGTTTCACAAACTCATCACTTTTAAGGCCAGGAGGTACTATAATTATGTTGATCTCCTGTTCAAGGTAAACCAGGAAGATGCACCCAGTAAACACAAATTCATGCTGAAACCCATCTATTTGACTTCTTCAATCTTTCTTACATGATTAAGTCAATATTACTTGTTCACTCTCAAGTACCAATTACAGCAGTGCAAGGGGTTTTTTCCATATATTAAATCCTCTTTATTTTCTTAAATCTCTACAGTCTCTATGACATGATATGACAATGTTTGATTAGACTTAGAACTGTATTTTTTGTGCTACCTTTGCACCAGTAATTGTAGTAATAGCTGTTTGTCCCATCCATAGGCTGTGGCACAACTGGGAAGCTGTAATGAAAGTTTAGAAACTGGACCCCCAGTGATCAAATGTGGTTCCAATACACAGCTCATCAAGGAAAAGGAGGATGTTTCTGCACCTGTGTGCACTTGTAGTGGGTAAGGACTGAGCAGGAACCGCATGCCACCAAGCACCATGAGGTTGCTCCCTTTCCCCCTTCCCCCTCCCAGTAAGGTGGAGGAAAGAATAAAAAAACCAAAAGGGGCAACCTCGTGAGTTGAGGTAATGACAGATTTAATAATGCAACACAATAAAAAGAGAAGATAACAACAAAAACAACAGACAATAATAATAGGAACATACAACGGAAAACAGCTCATCACCAAAATGCTGCCCAAAAGCCCTCACCCCTCTCCCAGCTGTCTTCCTCCTATATCCCAGGCATGATAACAGCACAGTTTCGAATATCCCCTTGGCTATGCTCACCTCCCAGCTTCTGTGAAAATTAACCCTATCTCAGCTGAGCCCAGGACAGGACCAAAGAAGAAGATGAGGAAAAAGGGGGTTTTATTACTTGCAGCATTAAAAGGTGATCAATGTTGTGCAGTAACATTTAAAGGGCAACTTTCATTATAACAACCATTGTCAAAACCTTAATTTTCACTGAAGATAAGAACAGCAGGAGAAGGGAGAAAGCCTTGAGGATGCATTTAAATACAGATTTCTCTCATTTTAATAATTTTCTCTTTTCCTTTTCATTTGAGCTATGTGAAATATTGTATGGGATGCTTTGCAAGGACATCAGCAGCTATGGCACTTCCTTGCAAATTATTCTGAAACAGGGAAGACTTTTAGTAGTGCTGCCACGTTCACACTGAGCTTTTAGGTTGCCTTTCTGGCCAACAACACTGAGCCAAACAACACTGCTCTTTCCAGCCTTCCCTTCTTCTCCTATTCAATGACCATAAGATAAACAACATCCAAGCACAAAAGTATGATCTAGTTAACTGTTTCAAATATAGTCTGGTGATTTCAGCCACAAGATTTCTCCAATTACTAGAATCCTTCAGATTATGATTATTTTCCACAGTCTTGAAGACCCTTCAACCTAGCTCTTGTAACTCCAGTGATCCTTTCAGTCCTCATGTGTTTTTTTCAGACTGGACTACATAAAACTGTTTCACAATCCCAAGTAGGCTTCTCCTATCTCAGGCAACTTAGAATAAAAGTCCCAGTCCCTGAACCTCATTCGAACCAGCAGAGGCAGCTGAGCAGCAACTCCCAAAGCTAAATGTAAAGGTGATGCTGTGAGCAAGCTGTGAACTTTATGAAGGCAAGACCCAGACAAAAGCCATGACAGCCACTGCTGTTTCCTATGTCCAGCAAATGCATCCAAGCAACATGATCTGCAATTCTGTTCTTTGGTTGTGCTCCTTTTTCACTAATCAAAATCTTCCAGTGCAAGTTTTGTGTCACTACTTAGTATTTAGCTTAGCTAGTGATGGGTAGTGACTGAGCAAGTACTAGGATTTAAAGAGGGAGAAAACCGAAAGTATAATACCGAAACCTTCCAAGAAGGTAATTAATTAATTAATTGATATGGAATTGTGATAGTGATCAGTGAGAGTACAGAAGCATAAAAATGTCAGATAAAATAAAACTGAGTTGGATGCCCTCATTGCCCAAACAAAAGCATAATATTTTTCCTTGTTATTCCTTGGTTGGAAGAGAAGAGCTTGACCCACACCAAAAAGTCAAAATCATGCATGCTCTTATCCCTTTTTGTAGAGTCCCATGCATAGATTCAGCTGAGATAAAAGAAGGGAGTGTGAAAATGCCGGTTGAAAGGCTTTTCGCTTGAAGTTTGTTGTGCCAATCTATAGGGCTTACAGTTTGGATAATAAACTGTGGTCCCAGAGACACACCAGTTAAATCTAAACCAGCTGGATAACCAGTTGAACTTTGACAAGTTTAACATTATGGACCTTTTCTTTCTTTTTTTTTCTCTTTAAAAATCTACATTTTGTTCTAAATCTATAAGCTCTCTGCTGCATTTTATACAGAGAAATGTGCTGTCTTAGTGCATTACACTACAAATATATTATTTTTTTTAAAAAGTGTTTTCTGTAAGTCTGTACATTTTTGTCTGTGAAATAGTACTGAAGAAGTGAGAAAAAATTCAGTATTTTTTTGCTGACCACTATGAATCCCATGCAAACTGGGGCATATGTGTGTGCACGTGTTTGTGTGTATGTGTGTGCCTACAGTTGTGTATGTACTAAACCTTCTAATCAGAGGCTCTAACTTCAGCTTCCATCATCTGCATTCCAGCTTCCAGGATAGGCAAAATGGAAACCAAGAAGGGTGCCAAAATACACCTGTAGGTATCTGTGCAGGGAGATTTAATTTTTTTTATATAGAAATCCAACCACTGACATTTTACCTGTCAATCAAGGTCTGGATCTAAATCCACAGGCAAAAACTTGTAGAAAATGTGGTTTTACTGTTTATTCAAATAGACACTCATCATATTTGTTCTTTGTTTTGTCTAGTTTATCTCTTTCAAATCTCTGGCTTCATTTTAAAATCTATTTTGTTTTTCTACTAACCTGTGCAAGCACACCTGTAAAAGTACAATGTCTTTAGCATGCCACTTCTAGCTTAACAGCTTCTTAATCAGAAACTGAAACCAAGCATTCAGGTTTTCCTTTAAGCCATGTCACCAATGTTAACAACCAAATCTCTTGCTTCCATAATTATTATTCTTTACCGATGTTCATCACCATAATTGCATCAATCTTCCCTGCTCAGATTATGTAAAATGGATAAAGGAAACTCATAAGGAATTTTTATTGTCACTTACATATCACAGACCCACCAAAGACTAGAATTTGCAGTAAGGGATTTAGATTATGCTTATGATATGAATGGTAGGATAAATTGCCAGGATCTCTGCTTGTAAGGATAGGAGGGCAATTAGTACACTCATATACTTTTACCAGAAACTGGTAAAGCCCAGAGATAATCAGGGACCTGGCTATGCACCTCCAAGATGCAGACAATATTGCTCTGCAGAGTTGGCTCTGCTGCTTCTTTTGCCATCCCGAAAGAACAGCAGGAAATGCTGCTCTTACAGGGAGGGTTTCAACCTTGTAGGTTTCTCTCAATGCATAATTTCAAAAACCTAGATTTATTTCAGGGCAGATGTCATGTGGGAATCGAAAGCTGGAACAGAGTTCCTGATTCATGGAGACCAGTCCTCTGCTTTGTCTACAATCTCAGGCAATCACATCACACACTCTCTTAATAACTGTTCAAGTTCTGTCTTAAAGCTGGAGGCACTTAGATATTTTGTGCATTAGGAAACTCTCCCAAAATGGTTCTTGCACTAAAACCTCGTAATTTCTTAGTATAACAAACTAAGTAAAAGCATTTACAACAGGATATATCTTTTCATGACCCAGTAGACTGTAGACTTTATGGGCTCCTTGACTTAAAATCAGTCTTGTTTCCACCTCGGGCTGGGTCATTCCCATTCACCCAGCCTTTGGCCTTGTGCCCCAATTTTCATATCAGCCCTTTCCCCTGTCCTGTAAGCAATCTCTGTGTTCTTAAATATTATTTTTTTGAGATGGCTTAAAGATTTTCTGTAAATATTTCCCATTTCTTCTGTGACTGAATTTCCAGATAAGTTGTAGTTGAATCTTGGATTACAAACATTTGCTTTCAAACCCTTGATCACTCCAGTCTCCTTCACCAACTTTGGATTTACCACCATTGGTTTTGCCTGCATTCCACCCTCATTATTGTTTCCAGGATTAGTAATTCATTTTGTTAAAATGCTGAAGCTCATAAGGGCATGAGTCTGGAAAGTGTTAAGCATGAGGTGGAATAAAAATGCCTGAGATAAGTACAGAGCAATCTATCAGCAATAAGAAAAACAGAGAGTGGACAGGAAGATTTGGACAGACTTGATCTCTCTGCAACCTCATGACTCAGTTTTTATGGCAGGGAAGAGGTTTGTTCCATGGAAGGGAATAAGGAGGGCTGGCAAGAGGTCACCCAAGAGTCTGCTCAGGGCAGTGCACAGTTGCTTACAAAAGCAGAAATACTCTGGCTGAGATGACGGCAGCTGGGGAGGAAGGAGCTGAAAAATGGTAAAACATGTAAATTCAAATTGCAATCTAAAGCAAAATTCCAAAATGTGCACACTGTCAGTCCCCCCAGTGCCTGCAAGGTCCGGCAGTGCAGAGTCCAGTGTGAGGTCAGATTTTCACCACCTCCTGTAGACTCCTTCTTTCTGTTAACCACAACAGCAGCTGCTATGTTTGACACAAACTTGGAGCAACAGGAAACAATTCTGTAACTAAAAAAATGATGGAAAATGTTTTGCTTTCAACTAAACTGTGAAAAGACTGAGCTGTATTATAGACAAATATATACCACGGAGGCTTTTTATGCACTTAATAGCAAAGCGATCTCTGTGGGTCATGTTTTCTATCAGCTGAAGGAAATTGTATACATTTAATGCTTACCATCTAGTTGAATGCATACTGACAATAGATGATCCTTCACAAAGTGTCTGTGTATTCTTTAAATGTTCAATCATTTTGGTTGTTTATGGTAACTGTATGTCTCAGGCTCAGTACAATGAGATGAAATACACTTTAGTGCATGATTCAGTTTCTTAGAGTGTATTGCTCTAATATTTAAACATGGGAAAATGAGTTGCTGATTACTTTTCAGTCATTACTTTTGATTTCTTGGGTTTGTAGATTTAATCAGATTCCATTTATTTAGATACCCAAAATTACCTTATGATTTAAGACATGCAGCTGTTTACACTGGTTAGTGTTTAATACAGTGAACAAATCACTGCTTTTTCATGTTTCAGTTTTTGTGATGTTTTATATCATGGCTAATACAAATGACATAATTTTCCCTCAGTACTTTTCATTTTGAAGAGCTGTAAGGCCTTATCACAAGTATAGTAGCAATGTGGCTTTTTGTATCTCCTGCATTTTACAATACTAAAATTATGTGAAATCTCTTGACACCATTCCAAGTTATGACTTTTCCAGTGTATGCATGTATCAACTCCTTTATGTATAGAAAAGTCTCCTTTATGCACTGTACGAGATTTGCTTAAATCTGTGGAAAAAGAATTAAGTTTGTCATACCAGTGAATGTTTTATTCTCCCAACATTCTTTTTTGTTCCTTTAACCACTACAGGAGTGGCACTTAAGTAGAAAACATATGCCACCTGCATGTTAACGGCACAGAACAAAACTCCTCTTCTGTATGTGTCTGATCGTGTATGCATTCTCACTATGCGTGCTTCCAAGTGACAAAATCCCTTTTAGCTTATCTTGAGGAAGATCTAGAAGCTTTTAAGATAAGAGCCCCTGCTCCTGACAAACTCTGCTAACAAAACTTTAATTGAACATAGGCAGTTCTGTTATAATATAATGCACAGATCTCCCTAGCCACTGGAAAGATTGTGTATCTGCAGCTTGCTGTGACCACAGAAACCTCTGCTTGCTACATAGTGTGTAGGCATACATGAGTTTTCTTTGTGTTTCTAGGAGGAAGTATGACGATTCAATATTGGTGAGTCCCAGAGTCATGAGGACAGTGGGGAAAAACCCTGGTTTTAAGTCATTGGAACTGGAACAAGCCAGCAGCACCACCAGTTAGCCTGGGCTCTTATGGAGGGCTCACATTTTGCTCAGCAGCAGTATGGGTGGTATTTACAGGAACAACAGTAGGTAATTGTCTGCTTGCAACCGATGGCAATGATCAGTCTTGCCTGAACCAAGGGAGTGGAACAGCAATTTCGTGAAATGACTGTGTTTGCAATGTGCTTGTACCCATTGATCACAAATGCCAGTCACTTCACAAAATGACTGGAATTACAGCATTAAACTATTTGGCCATTCCATGCTATAATTACATGACACCAAAGCATTTTGAGCATTTCATATAGTGCCTACCGTTATTGCTGTAATTCTGTTGTGAAGCCTGGTGCTGTGACATCTCACTGCATGAATGTCCTGCTAGGTGGGCTTGCAGGAAACAGAGTCCTCAGCAAATGGTCAGTGAGAAGTTCATCACAGGGATTTTTATCACAAAGCAAGCTAACCTCACCAATAAGCAGTCTGTGTCTCAAGATACTTTCCAATAGGAAACACTGTACTGCAGCCATTCCACAACACACAAGTGAGCAGTACGACTGGCTGTTCAGATGGTGACCTCTTCCACCTTCAAGCACCTCCAGGTGCTGGGGTATGGCAGTGGGACTGAATCCAGCAAAACATAATCTGAGCCTAAAATCTTTTGCTGCCTGAGCACTGTCCGATCCATGTGAAACCTGGACATCCTTCCAGCCAGGAGACTTTCCATTGGGGATACAAAGGACATACTTGCAGCACTGATAGCACCTCATAGTTCAAAGAACAGGACAATCCATACAGAAGCCTATGCATCATATGCAATAACTCAAACTCAGATTAGAGACCTATTTAGTGTTCACCTCACTGTGGACTTACTGCAGCCTATGGATGTCAATGGCCACCTACACAGGGAAGCTGTCCTGCTCTTCATGCTCGTTTCTCTACCATCTGCTGTCTTTCAGAAGGCAGTCCTGTCTCTGTGCCTGAAACTTCTCTGGATCACCATGCTTATGCTAATGTTACCTTTCTCACTGAGGTTACACCATTTCATTTTGGTGAGTCTCTGAACAGATCCACCAGGACGTGCAGAGCTGCCCACCTACTAAGACCTGAGAGGACCACAGATCTTCCCTGTAGGGATCCCAGACACCTGGCAAGCCCCTCACAGGCAGCCATCCTCCAGAAGTCATCCACCTTTGCTGACAAAACACCACTGGGAAATGTGAGGGAGACCACACAACCAAAATTTCAAAGAAACAATCAGTGCGGTGAACCTGGGAGAATGTGGTCTTCCCCATTGCAACAGCTAACAGAGGCAGAAGAGACCTGTGCTGCATAGCAGGCATCACTGCAGGCAGAGGTGAGCTTACCCTGCCAAAAGAAAATGTAATTCTCCAAGAAATACATAGAGGATCACTTGACTTGTCTTGCCAACATCTTCTGATGATGAAACTATAAAGAGAAAGAAGCTTCTGTCAATGCAAGAAGCTGTTCCCAGATGTTCTGGCAGTAGAAGTTTTGAGAAAGGTTGTTGAAATAGCCTGAGAAAATATGAAACAAAGAGATGAAAATGTTTCAAAGCAAAACGGAAGTGTAAAGTTGATCAGGAAAACAAACTTTACCCTCTGAAGCAGCATTTGTTGCTGTAGGCTTAGAAGTATACGTCCATTAACATAATCAAAAAGTATTTTTTACATATACTTTTGAACCAGAAATTGACAGGAAATAGTTTTTTTCAGAATAATACCTAGCTATTTTTTCCTACCTCTTTTGCAGAGTAACTGATATTTCCAATCTTTTTTTTTAAGTGACTAGTTGCTCTCTGTGACTGTAAAGCATAAACTCAGAAAGAAAAACTGAACACAGTTGGATTCCCAATACAAAGTAAATCCCAAAACTGAAGTTGTGGTTTGATATCTAAGTATGTATTGGGGAGTGGGCGGAACACCATAAGCAAGAAATCACTTTCTGTGTGCAGTCTTGAATCTTAAAAGCACTATTTTTATCACCAAGAAAAATAAGTGATGACTCATTTTGATTTTGTGCATTTGTACATCATCTTATTTTCTCTGTTTTTCTTTTTTTCTCCCCTACATATATTCTCTTCAGAGGGGTAGAGCATTGTCTCTACCTATTTCTATTCTCTAATGCCAACAAAATACAGGAAATGTTTAGAGGAAGGATGAAAGCTTTGTGCTTAGCATAGTCCATTGTACCAATGGGTCTGTTAGCTGCTCAGCTAGTGACAGGTATTGACAGGATTCCCAGTAAAAAGTCAAGAGATGCAGGAATGGAAGATTAGGTGGGGAAACTCTAGGGATTTAGCGTAAGGACGCATAGCTTTACAGGTGCTGTGTAGTCCCTGCCCCACATACACATCCCAGTGTTATACAGGAAATGTTGCTGCAGAAAAATAGTGATCAGGAGCAAGATGTTACACCTGCCAGATTAATTCGTCCTGCCTGAAACTGAACATTTAAAGGAGGCAGCCAGAAAGAGGACCAATGGACCAGATGATTAATTTTCTCAAGGGCTGGATTTGAATCATAAACTGTGGGCTGACTGCTCCTCATCTTGGAGTGCTGGTTTGACTTCACCACAAGTCATTGAAGGTTGGATCAGTTTCAGCTCATAGAAAAGAGGCCAAAATGGGTATTTATGAAATCAAAAGCATTGGTGTTTTTTGCATGAGTCACCTGCTGCATAGTCATGCTTGGTGGACATGGCAAGGAGGAAGTGGTTTTAGGAGTATTTCCTCACTGGTGCAGATGGCTTGAAGCCAAACTGAACACATCCCTTCTGGTCTCTTTATGTCTCTGTTTTCAGTGCCTTTGCTATGGCTGCTCTGAGGTCATATGTGCTGTGTCTGTCTTCAAATCTTCCTCTGCAATTGTTTATCATTCAATATATCCATCCTTCAGCTGTTAGTTTAATAGAAGAGTAATCAATTAACAATTTTGAGAAAGATCATACTTTTCAGTTGTTGATCAAGCCAAACAGAAACCACATTTTGTATTAAGGTGACAGATGAAGGAAGTGAACATGCCAGGGGAGGGCACTGCAGTGGGTAATACTTGCACTGTAGTAGTGTTTTCTTACTGTTGACCTTTTAGAATTTTTCTAATTTCATTCCCCAGGATCTTTGTTAATGTACAGATCCTGTTATCCATAGAATAATTTAGGTTGGAAGGGATCTCTGCAGGTATATCATGTTGTATCCTCCTTGAGGAAAAAATATAGAGTGACACTTTCAAATGTCATGAGAACAACTAGAGTGTTTGTTTTCCCTTCCTCTATACACAGGAAAAGCTTTCATCAGAACAAATTGTTTCTTGGCAATTATACTTGGGGTCAATAAATCAGATCACATGCTTACTAGGACCATCCCATTAATTCCCAAAACTAGTAGGCCAAATGTTAGCATCAATTACACTATATTCACTTAACTGCATTTGGAATGAGAATCTAGCTTTCATACCAACTTATTTTTTGAAAATTGGCTAAAAATAATGAAGTGGAATTATAATTGGTAGTGGTCTACACAGCACCACAGACTAGAAATAGCTGGGCTTTTTAATTAGTTATTTGGCCTTCTGGTTAATGCTGTGAAATGTGCCACAGAAATTGGGTAAATAATTTTATTCACAGTATTTATATTTCAGAACTTGAAATACTAGTTTTAGTGCAAGGTTTTGTCAAAGCCACAGCATTCTTCTGAAGATGTTTCTCTCAGAACTCTCTAGCCCTCAAAATGCACACCCACCAATAGTTGTAGAGGAGAAAGAATCATAGAATCACAGGATGGTTTGGGTTGGAAGGGGACCTAAAGATCATCTAGTTCCAACCCCCCTGCCATGGGCAGGGACAGCTCCCACTAGACCAGGTTGCTCAAAGCCTCATCCAGCCTGGCCTTGAACACCTCCAGGGATGGGGCATCCACAGCTTCTCTGGGCAACCTGCTCCAGTGCCTCACCACCCTCATCATAGGAGGAGATTTGTTCTCAAATCAATGCCCCAGTGTCTGTCTGGTTAGTGTGTTCACCTAGTAATGTGTCGAAAGAAGGTCGGAGTGACGTCTACTGAAAGCTGAGGGTGCACACATTATCACAGGTTTGCAGAACACATGAACTATCGATAGGCTCATAATATGGGGCACAGTGTTGTGCAGCCCACAAATGATGATGATAATGATGACATGTGCAAGCCATCAGTGATGAAATGGGTCCTGACACTTATCTTCCTTTTAAGCAAGGGCAATGTGGAAAGACCCTATCTATCTGACTGTTTGCATAAAACCTTATAAAGGAAGTTTTCCTCTGATTTTTCTAAAAAGCCTGTGGGAGAAAGCGGATGCAGTGTGACACTGGAAAATACGGTTTCAGCACAATACCCAAACCACTTTGCATGTGGCTATTGCTCAAATGAAGAAAAACGAGTGTCATGAGCCCATCTTTTGCCCATCTGTTCCGTATTTATTTATTTTTGCAACATTTGATTTACTGTTTAATGTTTATATTTCTCATATCTAGTACTCAGTGGAGAACTACAAAAAGCTGTCAATGTTTCCTTCCCTCCAAGCCACCCTGGAATTCCCACAGTCAAAAATGGCTGTGAAACCAAGCACAAGCTTTGTCACCAAGCAGATTGGCATTTTATTCATGTGCTTATAACACTTTCAGTAACTGTACATTTTCCATCTATCTTCAGGCACTCACCACATCAGTAGCATAATATTCTCCAGGATAAAATAATGTCTTATTTGACTTAGGAGTTTTCTCCTTTCCTTTCAAAGAATAAACAAACTTCTAATAGATGAACAAATCATAATCCTAAATTTAGTACAGGAGCAATCCTAAATCCTCAGATCCTTTCGTCACTTCCCACCTTGAAAAGCCAATAAACAATGTGTTTATTCTTGGAAAATTTAACAGATATTCTTGGGGGAAGAACTGGAGGGAAATGAATCCTAATGCCGAATGTGTCTCATAGGATGTGCCTTTCAGCTCTGATTTAAGTCAGTCATTGCATCTCTGGGAATTGTCAAGACTGCTAACCTGCTTTGGAAAGCAATTTCACAGATACAGTCTCAATAAATTAGTTTAGTTTTGTTCTTACAAGACTGTTTCTTCATACTTGTTAATATTTGTATTGTAGCCCTATTGCCGGAGGGACACAAAAAAAGAGAACTGGGAGAAGAAAAGAGTTACCAAGTGACCATAACCTTAATAAGCATTTAATGATACAAGAGATCCCCTAACAATCACCACTCCAGGCAGCAGGGAGAGCTAGAGCCGGATCAGGTTGCTCTTGCTTAGAACAGCTAAATCTTAAGCACTCCCAAATACCTCAGACCCGGCAAGTCGAGGAAGCCTAAATGCAGGAACTGCAGTTTTGAAGGGGCTGCAGACCACAATACGTGGTTTGTGGTTGGTATTACCACAGTTCAGCAGTGAGCACTGTCACAAGCACTCACTACCATTTCTGCTGTGTCAGCAATACACTCTGAAGTTACCTGCAAGGAAATCTGATTTGCCCTGGAAGGAACAACCACTTAAAATGTTAAACTGCATGTCTAAGCTTGGCAATGTCTGCCATTTTTTCATTAATCCATTTCACATGCTGTTTGGAAGACGACAGCGACTCAGCTCTTACCTATTGCCTGAATTTCTCATCTTGTATACAACATATATGGGTAAGCAACTGCATACACACAATGCAATAGGAAACAACCCACTTTTTATCTGTAGTACTATTGCCAAGCTCATGACACCAGTTCTGGATTTGCAGTTTCACTTGGGTTTATAAATACTTGTTGGGGAACTGCAACAGTTGTCCAGACAGGACAAGGAAGGAGGATGGAGTTTGCACTAACCAGGAGGGCAGAGCAGGAGGTAGCCAGCACTGCAAGTGTTCCTGCTATTGCCGCATACTGTCTGCGTTAAGTGAATTGATAACTACCCATAGTAAATGTTTTCTTTTCAATATGTTGGGGTTTTTTGATAATTTTTTTAACTGAAACGTTGTTAATGAAAACATACTACCCAGTTCATTTTTCTATGATGATATTGGGCTACAAAACAGTCCAGGTTTCCTGCCTTTCATACTGCACAAATCTGATCTTGTATTGCACTGTACTGTACACTCATTTCCAAAATTTTAATTTATGATTATTTGCACTACCTGGGCTAAGTCACACCTCTGTAAACAGTGGTCATGGTACAATGAATTTTGGATTGAGCATCTCTCACTTAAAAACCTCTTTGTTTCCCTCTGTCTTCTAAAAGTTTGCACGGTGTCTATTTAATTCCAGTTTTTTGGATTTCAGTGGGATAGATTTTTTTTCATAAAAAGAGGACACAGAGTGGAATTGTTTAGGAAAAAAGTCAAAGCAGTATTTTTATTAACAAATCCAGTACTCCTGAGCTGCATGGGAGCAGCACTGTATTTACTTGCCAGGAGAGCAGCCAGCCTGGAGAGCTCCAGCAGGACTGGGCTGCCCAGATCGAGACTGCAGAATCAAGAGACTGAAAACGCTCACACCGCTGAAGTTAGCTGGTCAGGAGAAACTTCACTGAGACAATTCCTAACAACATTTGCTGCAGGGCCTGACAATAAATAGTTTAAGGCTGGAGAGGCTGGGCAGGAAAAAAAAGGATTATAGAGTACGGGTAGAGTCATGCAGACCTTGAAAACGATCTGAAAAAGATTTAGCTATTTTTGGTATATGTTTAGGGCAGCATCAGACCCACACTCACTTATGCCAACTGCCTGGGAATTGTATGTTACAACATGCTGGGGACATGAAATTGGACTCAGAAGGGCCCTATTGCCTGCAACCAGAGAGGTGCAGTCCGTCTGATGCAGCTTTTTGCCTCTTAGCTGATCTCTGTCACAATAGGAGGGGACGATTTAAAGAAGTTCTAGCTTTTATCTATCTAAGTTCATGGCACAAAGTCACAAGATGTAGTCAAGGATCTGTCTGGGAAGAAAAAGATTATTTTTGAAGTAAACCTCTTAAGTTCTGTTACTGGTACTGTGCCAAGAATATCTTTATTTGTGTATGTGCAGGGCCCAAGAGTTAATAACATTACATTTAATCAGCAGAAAACACTTTCGCAATTAACTTTATTTATAACATTGACTTTATAATGTTGATTTTACACTTCATTGGAGTGATTGTTATGTTGCTACAGAAGGACCACAACATTTTATGTGTGATTGCCGTTGTTAAAGGCAAAGCAGAGTTAAAAAACTTACCACCTGCCATGGCTACTACAGGTAACCAAGAAAAGTAGAAATAGCTGCAAAAATAAGAACTACTTCCTCCATACCTATCCCAACTTCCCTGCTGATATTCATGGCCTTTGTCATGAACCCAGACAGTATTGATTGGATTTGATGCAAAGTACTGGTGTTTTCTTGTGTTTGTATTAATATCCAGCACGAGTGTCATGGTATTGAAGAGAAAAAGTAAAACCCTAGAGACAACTCACACAAATAAAAAGTGCCTCCAAATAAAGCCTGTGTCTATGCTTCCTTCCCCAGACCTCTCTCACAGACCAGCCTAGGCAAGGCTAAAGCCAGCTGATGTGTAGCACCAGTGAATCAGCCTGGCTCACCCCGAGCGCAGTGCAGGAGTCCTAACTGGGTTTAATGTACCTGATGATAGCTAAATCTCCTGCATCCACTTTAGACAACTCATGTGGGAGCTATGAACACAGGGAGAAGAATTATCAGATATTAATTCCATACATTGCTCTTCATATTGTTAAGGGGAAAAAAACTTCTATGGCGTGTTTTGTTACAATGCAATACTTAAAGTATACAGACACACCCCTGGAATAATGAAAACAGGGATTAGAGAGGGTAAAATGAGAGAACCACTGTAATAAAAAATGCCTAATTTATGAATACCTTTAAAAATATCCTAATCAAAACTCTACTTATATGACCATGTTTTTTTAGCAATTTAGTAACTGCTGTCTTTCTCCTTCTGTTCCTAGGCTCTTTTTTTACTCAGGTATAGGAGCATTTTTAGGATCAGATCCTTCTGGAGTCAGGGGCTATGTCTAGGTTATGTCAGTACACACCTAAATAAGAGTCAGGCTGTCTCTGTGGGCATATGGCAGTGTAACAGGATGTGGAGGAAAATAGTGGGCTTGGAGATGCCGTTGTTGAAGGAGGCCAAGCCCCTGTCTTGTCCAGAAGGTGGGTATGCCACATCCCTGAGATGAGAATAGCATGCTGTGTGGTGGCTGGGAACTCCGGGACTTGTATGGCTCTTCTGCTTCCTTTCTGTCTGCTAAGAGCTATTAGCCACACACACACACAAACAAACCAAGAATAGACATGCTTTTAAAAAGCTTGCACTTGAATTGCTGCTTAAAAAAGCATATTTATACAGCTGACAAAGCCAACAATATCCACCAGCCAGTCAGTTACTCACTAGTTCTTGAAAAATACACTCTGAATATTCCCCTACTCTCCCCAGTCAGCCCTCCCACACCACAATGAAGGACCAATCACTGGCTGCAGCTTCTTGCCCTCCTGCTCTCTTTTTGACTCCATTCAGGCAGTATTAGAAATGCCATGCACCATCTTGTCACTGAGTTGATCTCTCCACAGGAACAATTGCCATTCCTCTTCCATGCAAACTCAGTGCTGGGGGAAGGGGAAAAGAAGGTTTCAGGTCCCATATTTTCCCATGTAAATCCACTCACACACCCAACGCAGTAGAGCTCACTGTAGCTGGATCCTTCAGGGTGCTTTGTGTAGAAGAGCATCCTTGTGTAGTCCACTACGCTCCTGAAACATCTGCTGCACTTTGATGTTTAAAATCTTTTACTGGGATGTAACTGAAAATAAAAGAATCCATAGGCAGGAAAACACTGAACAATCTGCGGGACACAAGAGTGAATTCACTGAAGGTTTGATTTGGCTCATTAGTCTATAGATGTTGAAATTCACTAATTAATACTGAGTGGTGATATTGATTATTTAATTAACAGTCTCCAATGCAGTGCAGCTGCTGAATTTTGTATTGTAGTTATTCATGACAAAAGAACATTGCTTTTCCTTCTTACCCATTAGAAATAAAGCTAAGAAAAATTAGATTTCAGTGAAAGGTTCCAGAATAGCAACTCCAGGGAATCAAGTCTTCTAACTACCTAAAGCACGGCAGTGCAAACTTTCCCAATTGCCATGACAGTGTGTCTAACACTGCCATGGAGAAGCCCAGCACAAGATGTTGAGTAGGTGTTTCATACTCTTTGTTTATTAAAACCTTTGTATCTTCTCAAACAGGCTCAAACAACTTGCTCAAACAAGGACTCCCAATTGTGCCAATTGTGGTGATGGTTTTGACCATGTGGATGCTTTTCCTCCAGGAAATGGAGTGACGTCCCACTGCAGCTCTGAAACAAAGATTCATCAGCAGCAAAACAGATCTAGGAGTTCCAAGAATAGCATCTCTGAATGCAGTTTAAATTATATGTTTGCATTGTACTAAAATCCTTCCAATATCAAGCTTATAAAAAATTTATTATGAGTAAAAAAATGAAAAATAATAATACCAAAATATATTCTGTTCTTTAAGACAACAGTAGTAATTACTTTTCAGAAACCAGAGGAGAGCAGTGATAGGGAGCAGTTAATATTAGTCACAGACTGCAAATGTGAGCTAATTTTACACAAAGCCACTACTATTACAAGGTACTACTTAAATCATTTGTCTGTGTTCTAAAAAATCACTTGGACCACCTATACCTGTCTCTTAGTATATATCAGTATCTGTTATTATTAAAATAAATAAATTCTTCAAAGTTATTACTGAAAGAACTCTTTTTATTGAAAGAGGCTTTGAGTGGTATTATTTGAGTTACTTCTGAAATTAAGGCATGCAAGTGATGAGCATTTCTATAGAGACAGAATGACTTGAGGTCAATGTAATTTTGTCTCCATCAAAATTCATTATACATGTTGGGAAATGTAACAATGAGAGAGGACTGGGAATCTTCAGAGGATGTATAAAGGTTCAGAAGCTTTTGGCTTGGCATCATTAGCAAATTCTTACTCATATAAATTGAATAGAAGGAAAACAGAAATAGGATGGAAGAAAACTCCTGAATACATGCATGCTAATCCATGGTGAGCAGGCAGAAAGCTGAAGTGACAGCAGTGGAGACAGCTCAGAGAAAGCCTGAATGGCCTCTAGGCAGACCCCAAAGTGTGAGAGAGACCAGATCAGAGCTAATAAAAGTAAGTTTACTGCTGCTAACGAATTTCAATGTCTTTGATGCTTCCCCCTTGAAGTTTCAGACCTGTAAGCATGGAATGGGATATGGTATTCCTGGGAGACAAAGAGGGCTTTTTGTTTTATTAGGGCAAAATCATCAGTAGCATGGTATTAACCAACACCTGGTCAGAGGTGCTGAGAAAGGCAGCAGGGAGGCTCAGCTATGCAAGTACAAATTTCTTAAAAGATCAATCTCAAAACAAACTTATGCATCCCTGGATTTCCCTTGCCCTCTTAATCCAGTAGCATCACAGCAAAATTATTCTTGTAAAATGCAGATTTCATCCTAGTTGGAGCTATGCTGATGAATAGTCATCACTTGGGTGCTTAAGCCAAAGGCAAAAGGCCTGCCTCTTTCCTAGTCTAGCTTATTTCTTCAAAACAGAAAGTCCTGGTTGTTGAACCAGTAGGGACATCTGTTGCAGCAGGAGGAAGGTGCAAGCTATGCCAATGCACAGGGAGAAAGGCTAAATGTTTTTTTTCCCCCTAATTAAATTTTCTAACAGGAATTGCTCTGGAAAAAGGATAGTGTAACGAAATTGTGTCTTCTTATGTTTGCACCACATACTCCCTCTTAATTTGAACTAAATTTGTCTCAGGTGATCATTCAGACTGTCTAGGCAGCTAATCAAAACAGTAACAGCAGAAAAGGAAAGATGAGCAGACATTTGTTCTGGAATAGCTGTACTGTGGAAGGATGATTCAAAGACCCCTGTAATAATTTTTTTTAACTATTGAGGGGTACCAGATATTTTCAGCTTTTGAAATGTTTTCATTTAGCATCTTTCTGCTGGATTAATGTTTTTTGGTTTTTTTTTTTTTCCTCACAGACTGTTCTGAAAAAAAACAAGTATACAATTGGCTTTGCTTTAGAAAATCTAAAATCTGCCAGAGAAAAAGAAAATTGACGTTTTCACATATCCATTAGATGAACTGGTCAATGAACTGGATTTATGCACTGTTAGCATAAAAATGGAAAGTTATGTTTTTATTCATTGCGTACAAACTTCTGCTCCACCAGGATGGCCAGTTCTTAGCACAGAATCAGCTTCACAGTTCAGTCTGTGCCTGACCAAAATACAAATTTCACCTTTTGGGCAGAGAAATCCATTTCATGTGTTGTGCCAACCTGTTTGGATCAAGCTACAAAGCATACTTTGGTCATTTTGTTGTTCTTCCAGGTATAGCCAGCACAGTGGGAAAATTCTATCACACGTTAGCACTCCTGGACTTCTTGGTACACTAGATGTACACAAAGAGACATGCTCAAGAGATTTCTTCCCATCCCATCCCACAGTGACCTCGTCTGGTTATTTATGCTCTTGTCCCCACTGGACCACATCACTGATCTTCAGGCCTGAAGATTTGTCTTCAGATAAGCATGAGCAGCCAGTACTGCTAATTGTCCTCTGCTGTGGATTTTGATGGAATGGAGTCAAGTTCAGGATGTTTGGAAAAAACTGAGAACTGACATTCACAGAATCATGGAATCATAGAATCGTAGAACAGTTTGAGTTGGAAGGGACCATGGAGGTCATCTAATGCTAAGTTTAAGCCTAGTGTACCTCTACTAATCAGTGGACAGAGAAGCTTTTTGCTCTGTATTGCCCTTCTGTAGACTCTAGTTAGCCCATCCGGGTTCATAGAGAGCTTAACTTGGTTTAGTATGCAACTGAGCAAGTGCCCAGGAGTGAAATCCATTAACACCTACTAGACATAAAGACATTGTCTCTGACTGGGCTGAAAAATGTCAGAGGATAGGAGAGTGTCCTGGGGAAGTAACTTTATATATTTGCTCTATTTTTTTACTCTTCCTGAGGCATTTTCTGTTGGTTACTTCTAACAGGACACCAGGCCTTTGGTCTGCCCTGGTATAATAGTCTTATGAGTACTCTGCATTTACTTATCTACATATGCAACACCCTGAACCCAGAGAAGCTGAAAATCTTCACCTGCCCCTGAAGATAAATGAAACACTGCAGTTAGCTCTCCCAATGCACTGGAAATTTCTACAACAACGGTAAACCTATGGAGCTTTTGAAGATCTCACTCACAGACACCTCTCCCTCTCTGATCATTGAGCAGTATGACCACCAAACTTACGTCTACAAATCCCATTAGCTAACTAGATGCTGATGTACTTTAGTGTTGTCAACATTAAGACTGTAGATACAGCTTTGTCTTCTTCTCAGAAAGGCTGATACTCAAAAAAGGGAGGCAGTATGTGCCTTGCCCAACAAAGTCTTAAATAAGCAGTATGCAAGAAAAGAGACTAGAGGTCTAAACAGGATAAGGATTAGCACTCTGGAGCATGCAAGGACACATGACATGTTACTATGTTACAAAGGATATGCTAAGCATTTCTTGCATATACTTAATACATGGTAAAAATCTATTTCAGGGAAAAATGTTGTAGTAATTTAGAATCCAGTCTGTATGCACCAAAGATAAAGAAAAAATGTTCATGAACTTTGGAGGGCTTTGGATCAGGCTCTTACACGACAGCAAACATCAGAAAAACAGATCATGTGTTTAAGCTGTGCTTAGTGCCAAGGACTGCTTCTTCCGTTAAGACTTTTTTGGTATAATGAAATCATAGGGAGCATCCTGGGAATTAATTTGCCCCTTTTCTAAAACCAGACAGTCTACTATAGAGTGTAAATGACACTTTCAGAGTCTGTAATGGCTTTCATACTTGGTTATAAATCAGTCACTGCTGAGATGCCAGGAAGGTTATAAAGAACTCTGCAGTGTGACTAATCCTTGAGGTGTGTTGATGTGTAGAGCAAACAAGAGCACAGTTGCAATATTCCTTCCTGAATCAAAGCAATGTTTCATTTTCACATCTTGACCTACGTTAACTTCTCCACCGAGAGAGGAGTAATGGGAAATACATAATTAAAATCTTCTGCCTTTACTATCACTGAAAATTGAGGGGAAAAAACATTGAATGTATCTCTTTGTATGTCATCTGTATTTTTATCAAGCTCCCTCATATCTGCAAATATTCAGAAAAGTCCTAAGGCAACATCTCAGAAATGTTTTACCTGAAGTTGCAATGGCTAATTGTGTTTTAAGTCTGAAAAAATTCTTCCCACTCCAAGCAACATTTCATGCCAGGTTTTTTATATAACCTTTACAGTATGTTCCCTCCACATACAGTTGTCTATCTGGAGACTGCCAAAGTAAGCTTTTAGGGAATTCTGGTAACCATATTAAACCAAGGAAGGGGAAGTTATGTTTTGTTGTGATGAATTTCATGTTGCTGGTTTAGCCCTGCCATATGCTCAGTTCAAGGCAATATGGTACTCCTTCATTGGCGTTGCACAAAGAGGAATATTTAGTTTTTTAACTTTGAAGACTTCACAGACTAAATTAAAATATCTTTTTTCTCCATTTTGACATAAATGCACACCCACATGTGAGAAAGTATGTCCCACAGCAAGACACATTTATAGAAAATCGATATTGTGCTGCATCAGCAATGATATTGGTGGAAACAAAAAAAATCAAGTTCATGTCTATATTTTGCCTGTGTCCAATTATTGCCCGAGTTAGACAGAATGACAGTTTGTAGCACTTGTTAAAACCATATTTTGTTTGATGTCAAAGAAAATTGCTTTATGCAACAAGAACATGGTTTAAGAAAATCTTGACAACTTTATTTAGGAACAAAAAAAACCTGTAAGTCTTTTTCATCCATTCTCACCCTGAAAACACAAACCAGCAGCTGCTTATGATAATAGCTCCTGAAACAGAAAATTAAGTATTAACTCAGAATAAATTGGGTCTGGAATGAAATGACTACACTTGTAGAAAGCAGCATAGATCTCAGCCTTGCTCCATAAGATTTCAGGTTTTGCTAGGCAACTGTACATGCAACTTTTAAATTTTAAAGGCATTGCTTCTATTTTCTGTGGGAGTAAAAAATGAGCGTTTCACATCACTTGGCTACCTGGGAGAGGCTTTATGCTGAGAAATTAACTATTTTTGAGTGGTCGGTTTATAGTAGCTAGGACAAATGTAGAGAGAATTAAGTCGGACATTTTCATAAAAGAAGAAACTTTGGACAAAAGAGATGGGACAAGCCACTGTAAATTAAGAAAGAGTTAATTTGGCGTATGGCATAACACAGTCTGCAACACTTCTAGCTCAGTGTTAGTGAAACATTCCTACTAGTTAGGAAAAACAACACTTTCTAATTACAATCAATGTAAGTAAAATGTACACATATCACTTTGCATAAGTAAAATATCCTGGGTAAAATTCTGAAGAATTCTGATCAGAGATTGCTCTTAGTGTGATTCTGGTTATAAAGTCTTGGTTTACTAAATTAACTACATAAGAAACATGTTTGACCAGGAATTGCATAGTTTCTTCCCTGAACACAGTGTTTACTCTGAAAGGTTTCATGTGATTTAAAAAGGTAGGCAAAGTAGAATATGATTATACTGCAAGATCTTGCACTCATTATGTATAGCTTTTCCTCAGGCAGGAAAGCGAACAAGTCACTGAAGCCTCGTTGTTCCATGAGAGACAGGACATGGTTTGACACAATGCAATGGCTCCTTTGAATTACAAATAATTCATGTTTTAATCTCTAAATTACACACATGTTGATAGTGATAGGATTAGATCTTCTTTCCAAAGATATTGGTAGTGTTTGTTTTGTTATTAACAGTATTAATATTAACCAAGTGTTTGCAGGTTCTTATTCAGGACTAGGGTCCTATGATAGATGCTATGAACATGCACAGAGCGATGGTGGACTCTCACTGAAAGGTCTTTCAAATCAGAGTTCTTCAACCATTTATTTATAATTACATTATTTTTCTTACGAGTCAGTCTGTTCCTCAAGACAGAAACAATTTGATTTTTAAGAGGTCAAAGCTGAACCATTATCAGAAAATGTGTCAGTAATAGTCTCCCTCACATTAACGCTGGTGAATATCTATTTAAACCCAGATATACCATTGTCCTGAACCCAGGACAACCATGCTATAATGTCCATTAATGAGAATCTTTTCTTCAGACCAGGTTAATGCCAGAAATTGGTTAATACTGGCTTATACTTAACATTTTTACTAAATATATTTCTTAGTTGTTTCAGTAGGAGCGTTATTAACTGAACCCCATAATTAGTTTTCATCATTCTTTCCCTGATTCTACTCTGTCTATAGGAATAAACCACTTAAATGTTAGAACACTACTACTGCTACTACTACTACTACACTACTACTACTACTACTACTACTACTACAGTTTTGGTTAGTAAGTTTGTTTTTAAAAAAGCATAATTTAAATAATTTGGTTTAAAACCAAAGCATAATTGTCCCTGGGAAAGTAAATGTTGCAGCTTATTCCCAGAATAAAGATAGTACTTGAGACAGAGATGTTTTATGCTCCTTTAACCAAAAAAAAGTATATTTCTTTCCATTCTGTTCCAACAAGCATGAATATTCTCACCCACAATGGCAAGTGCAGAGGTGCAGAAGCTGACACTTGCAGCTGGAATACCTGCGTGCCTGAAGACATTGCTCTCAAAAAAATAGTTTCTTTTCCCAGATAGCAATGAGATAATGGAGCAGATTCAGTCCTGACAACCACTTCTGACTAACTCCCAGCATAATTAGAAAGCTTAGATTAAAGCCTTTCACCTCGAAAAGGAAACGTCTGCAGGACCAAGCCTTAATAATTACGAAGTGGGATGAATCAGGCATAGCATGTGAAAAATGCAAATGCTACAGAAAGTGGCCTGCAGGTAGCTGAATTATTTTTTTTTTTGGCTGTGGCTGGGAGGAGGCTGCAGGCACCCAAGCCTGCCAGAAGTGTTTTCTGAGTTTCCTGGGACCAGTCAGGTAAGTAAACAGGAGGAGAAACCTAGACAAGAGGTTGAGCTAGAAATTACACAGGAAGGCTGTATGTATCTGTCACCCTCTCAGATCCCCTTCAGATGGGAGTCCACAGGAGGCAGCTGCCTCCAAAGCCTTGCAAACCATTTAGAAACAGTTCTCACTGATCCCTGCTTCTCTTTGTGCACTTTCACTGCTCGCAGCTGAAAAAGTAGATGGCTTCAAATAACGGCCTGGAATTGGCTAAAGTTCTAGAAAAAATACCAGTAAAATCATACTGTGCTAATTAGTGCTGGGCAAATATTAAAGACAGAAGCATAACTAAGGAAACGTTCTGTTTGTAGTCAAGCATTACAAAATCTTCTTAGTATGGCAGTTGTGGTAAAGCAAACCAGTTTCAAAGAAGCTGAATTTTGACATTAAAACTAATTAACCAACATGGGAATAATACATTTCAAAGCTTCATAGACTTTCATAATGAACTAAGGGCTTAGACAGTCTTTCTTCTATTGTATGATCAATACGAGCGCAAGCGCTGTTTCAGAAATTACAGGAGTGTTTAGTTACTTCAAATTCTTATTGTCAAAATTTCAAAAGGAACTAATTCTGCACTAACGAGCAAGCAACCTGAAAGGTTTCTAGTTTGAAAATTAGGTTTGGTTTAATCTGCAAGAGTTCAAAGAAAGCAGCTATGACTACTGAGGATGTAGTGTAGTTAATGTCGGTTTAAGGATTTTGATAATAAAAACATATGCCTACTTTCAGATACAGGTTTTGGGAAACAACAGAGCAGCAATTCCCCACAACCATAGGACAAAGTCTCAAGGACAGCACCTGCCTTCTCAGGCCATGTTAAACAAAGAGATATTATGAATCACTTATTCCAAGTGCAGACTGCTGCTGTAACATTCAGGAGTCCTCCTGAAGGACTGAAGGTGATCCCACTGTGTTATACACTTTATGAATGAAAAAAAACTACCGTCCTTGCCCCATGACAATAGGCTTCAAGTATGGGAGGAGTATACAGAACATCTAAGAAAATATTATTTACCACAGAAGACAGTGATTTCAGTTCAGCAACACTCAAACCACTGTCAAGATCGGTTTGGAGGCATACTGACAAAGGAGAGCATAGGGAGGGTTTTGTGAGGATTCTGTGGATCTTTGCTTCTCAGGCAGGAGGGTCAATCGTGACAATAACACGGCAAAGGAACTGGTCTGCAAGACCAGTTAAACGTGTAGCTAATAACCACAAGTAGTAAAGGGGAGCAGAAAATTACTTGTACAAGCAAAGAAGAGACAAACAAGGAAAGCAGCCAAGAAATTTCGGTGTATGTCAAAAAGTGAGAAAAGTCAAGGGGAAGGACAAGTATTCTGTCAACTTTCTCTTTGAGGAAAGCTACAAGATCCCATGAAGCAAGAGAAGCAAAGTGAGAAAAGGCACATGTGAAAGAAGTGATGCAAATATAGTAGGAAAACAGCAGATTACTAATAGAAAAAGACACCCAAGACTTGGGCTGCCCTCAGTTGCCCCCCCACTACTCTGCTCCCTGGCTGGGAGCAGCCAGGCAGTACAACACTAGCCAAGGACCATCCCAGTACCTCCTGCCCACCTGACCTGGTCACCAGACACCCTTGTTTCTGCCAGTTTGGCAAGGGATCAGAGGAACTTAGTGGTTTCCTAAATTTTGTTCTCCTTCAAACTTCTTTGAAGTTTGAATTCTCTCCAAAGAGGAAAGCAGTCACTCTGAGTCTCCCACCCACTGCCTTATGTAGCAGGTTCACCCCAGAGATCCTCCTAATACCCATGAGGCTGGAGAACCCTGAGGTTAAACAAGGAAGGTGTTACCAGCTCCATAATTTGGAGATAGGTGTCTCATTTACATCAGCTTCTGGCTTTAGTGGTTTAAGTCCCTTGAAATAGAGATGCTTAAGGTCCCAGATTTTACCTAAAATGGTAGCCCAAATTAGTCCAAGTATAGCAAACAATATCCCACTCCCTGGAGGGATTGTATCTTAGCCATCAGCCAAAAGTCTTATGCCACTAGTTATGAAAAATACAGCTGATTGTTCATTATAAATAATTTAAATTTAACTTCAAATGTAATATTTGTAGCTTTAAAATGTGCCCTTATATCAAAAATCAAGATCAGAGTATGTGCTGATTCAACAGCAGGAAAAAAGTAATAAGTGTGTTCTGGAAGTGTGTCACATCATTTGGAAGAACAGACTAACTTATGGAGCAGTGTATTATCTTGTTACTCCCAGGACCACTATCATAGCAAACAGCACATTTGTCATGGAATGAGACATTTTGTCAAGAGTGAGACAAATTCTGACACCCTTCCTTTAAGAAAAATGTAGTGCCCTCCATTACTCCTTAGTCAAAGCCTTACAAAGAAAAACAACAGTTAAAGGGGGTGAGTTGAGATGAATTTATACTCTACTGATTGCAATTCTGAGGTGGGACTGTACAGAGGATATGAACCCGGACCAAGATTACCAAAGTGGTTTAAACTATTGGTAATCCCTGAAGTAAAGGTATTTCAAGTACCTTCTGTCCAGAAATTATTTTAAATACAAACACAACCTAATTCACACCAGGCATTTTTCTCAAGTTTTTCTTAAAGGATCCAGTCTTTACATTTCCAAGTGTCTCCTGTGAAGTACTGAGCACTGCTAGTTTTCATGGCCATAAATCATTTCTTCCAGCACATAAATTCAGAACACTTTCCTCTCTACAGACCATTAAGGTCAACGAGGAGCAGGGGATGGGTGAAGAGAGAGACAAATGCATGCAGAACTGCCACTACCAAGTACAGGAAATAGGAATCCAGCGACTAGTGCAGTCTTTGTTAAGAAACGTGCTGTAGTACTCCTTTCTTATACTGTCAATGACACAATTTTGTGAAAACATACTTACTTCATTTGACACTCCTGACCCTGCGACTGCGGTGTAAAAAGTTTAAGCGCACTATCTGTTAGAGCCTCCAAGGCTTCCACAGTGAGCTGTGGGCTTCAGTGCTTCCATTTGTAGTGTGAAACACTTACCTCCCTGCTAAAATAAATAATCAATCAAATTTGTGCAAGTGAACTCTGTAAATATAGAGGGAAAAGAATCTCCGTCAGCTTAAGAGAACGCTTAACAACTCTGTAATTGCAAAAAGTGGCCATCATCCTTCATCTTTTCCCTTCTAAACGTGCTTTCACCTGTGTGTTCATTTGTCAGTCCATATGATGATCATTGCACATCTAGTGCTAGGTATGTGTTGATAGTTATCAGCTATTTACTACCATGTAGAAAAAGGTATGAGTGATCAAAACCCTGGCCTGCAGCTAGACTGTGTTTACATAGAAATGTATCACTAAGACACTGGCATATTTTTATTTACTGTCCTAGAATGGCAGTTGAATGTGGGCAAACTGGGAAGCTGGAGAGAGGAGTATTGGGTTCTGCTTTCTGCTGTGGCACTCATTCACAGTGGAATCCCACCAGGTATGCCTGGCACCATGTGCAGCCATTACTTGTGAAAAACAGGTCTTTACCCCCTGTCACATACGTTTATTGTTCTGTACCTGGGTAGGAATTATGGGCATGATAATATTTTTTAATTGGACTGTGGTTTCATGAAGATTAGTTAAATCTACATTTTAAGTTCAGTGCTTGCAATCCATGGATAAAATATATTCTAGGAGAATAAAATATTTTCAAAATTTCAATTGTGGAAGCCACACCTTTAGACACACTCAACTAACTACTTCTAGTCCTTATCAGCTCTATCAGTGAATAAACAGGACACAAAAGAATGGAAAATACTGTGAGGAAATTATTTTCATCAAGAAAATAAAATATGAACAAATTCTTTCTGCATCCAAGTGATCTGTCAATAAAAGGTCATCTTGTAGAAACCACAGTTTGAGCACTGGCGTCTGCCTCAGTACTGCTTATCTTCACTAAAGTCAGTGAAGTTTCTCATGAGTGGACCACAGCGCCTATTTAAATCCCCTTGAAAGCAGCTAGGGACTGCTCTTTGGAGCATTTGGAGCATCAGCTGATGGTATTCTTGGAAAAGAGAAGATTCATTCAACCTTCAGTTGATAAATCATACTTCCATGGAAAAAGTTTATCAGCCTTTAGGATGCATTTTCTCATTGACATATGGTCATATTTGTTTAAGCAGTACTCCTTCGATTTTTCAAAATAATACATAGAATCCAACAAATTGCTTCCTGTTATATAACTGTCATTGACATGAGTTCTAGGATAGCATTAGGAAACACAGAACATTGCACTGAGATAAGTAAAGGCCTTGATTTATTTTTAATGTACTATGTATCCATTTGTTACATAATTTGAATTACTATCATTATAGTATCATCCTATTACTCAGCAAGAGAGCTGTCAGGAACATATGAACAGAACTGAATTTTTCTATGGCATTTCCAGTATTTAGCATAATTATTCACAAAAATACTTACTGTAGAAGACAAGCAAACAGATTCATATCAGTAAGGGCAGAGAGAAACTAGAGAAAACATTTCTCTAGTAATACATTAAAGTACACATATATTAACACAAGCCTTTGAAGAACTGACACTGATTAAAGTATAAAATTATTTGTGTTTCAACTCTTTGCATGCAAAGTTTGACCAAAATTTTGCTATATATTGCTTTGACAAAGTGTGTCACACTGCCACTAGGTTCTTAGACTAGCCAAGGTTTGCTGTTCAGGCAGTATTGAGATGAGCATAATTTGTAGCAAGCTTAGAAATGTCACATGCTTAATTTTCTGCCATGAGTGGCCCCAGTGAAGCCAATGAAGGTATTCTCATCAGCAAAGTTAAACATACAGAGAAATGTAGGTTATAACAGGCATTCAGCCTGCAGTTAGCTTCAGACAAGAACTGAAGAGGTTTTGGGTTGAGTTTAGGACTCAGGCATCAAAAGGTATCATGTTTTCTAGTCAGAAATAGTTTTTGAATTACATTTCTGACTTTCAGCTCAAAAATGTATTTGCAGCAACCCTGAGTACTGTCTTTGTGTTCTCTCTTTGTGTTCTTTCCTCAAGGAAAACATTTAGCAAGACTGTTAGGAAGATAAATGACCTGATTTTCAAAGACACAGAGGGGAAAATGAGAGGACTGTTCTTTCCATCATATAACAGGGAAAGAGAATTTCTAAAGGAATTTCTGTGCTGGAGGATGAAATGCTAAAACCTTGGTTTTGCAAGAAGATAGACTCCCCCCAGTTTTGAGGGGAGGAAAAGATGCTTAGGCCTTCGTAAAGCTAGGATTTTTGTGACTTTTCCCAGTGGAAGCTGAAAGAAGAGTAGACTCTTGTGTAGAATTTCTTGTCCTCTGACTCTACGCCTACAACAAATCCCTGCAGTACACTCATGCCTCGGTGTGGGATCCTATCCATTTATTACACAGCTAAGAAAATGTAAGACATTGAAGAATAAATTGCAAGCCTCAAGGCATGTTTAGACATCTTAAATTAGCCAAACCAAATTTAAATATAGCTCCAGATATGGAGCACACAGCTGGCTCATCATGCTAGCTTGCTTCGGAGCAACTCAGCTGAAATAAATGAGGAAAGACCAGCATATATAGGAAGCCAATCAGAAGTGATCTACCATCTCCTCTCCCATGCCTAACTGCAAAATTAGGTCACTGGTCGTGTTAGTAAAAAAATTTATGTAGAGGCAATCTATTAAAATTCATAATAACATGTAGAAATCACCCAAGACATTCAGGATAGATACTCTACTCTCTTGAAAAAATCTGATCTTTACTCTTGCCATAAAATATTTTATTAGTTGGAAAATTTAGTGGGAGCAGGGATACCTGTGGTGATAACAGTTAAACTTAAGAACTTAGAAGATTTTTAGTGCAGGAAGAAGCCAGTCTTGTCCTCCTCTGGAGAATACAACATTTTGGATAGAATTAAATTTAAACACTGATGGGCAGAAGAAAGATACAAATCAGGGACCTACAGCCTTTCCTAAATGTCTACTTATTCATTTGTGAGATTTCCAATGTAATGAAGAATTATATATCCTCAAGTTCATTTTGTTCACATGGAACTACAGAAAAACAGAAGTGGAAGGGATTTTCAGAGACAGCGGTATCTGTCTCACTGCTCTATAGTACAAACTGGTATACCAACATGATACATGACAAAACTTGAGTATCCTTTTCTTAAAATCATAGCATCACAGAATGGTTTCGGTTGGAAGTGACCTTAAGATCATCTAGTTCCACCCCCCCTGCCATGGGCAGGGACACCCTCCACTAGCCCAGGTTGCTCAAAGCCTCATCCAGCCTGGCCTTGAACACCTCCAGGGATGGGGCATCCACAGCTTCTCTGGGAAACCTGTTCCAGTGTCTCACCACCCTCACAGGAAAAAATTTATTCCTAATATCTAATCTAAATGCACCCTCTTTCAGCTTAAAATCATTACCCCTTGTCCTACCACTACACTCCCTGTTAAAGAGTGCCTCCCCATCTTTCCTGTAGGTCCCCTTTAAGTACTGGAAGGCCACTACAAGGTACCCCAGGGCCTTCTCTTCTCCAGACTAAACAAGCCCACTCTCTCAGCCTGTCCTTGTACAGGAGGTGCTCTAGCCCTCTGACCATCTTCGTGGCCCTTCTCTGGACTGGCTATAACAGGTCCATGTCATCCTTGTGTTGGGAGCCCCAGAGCTGGACACAGTACTCCAGGTGGGGCCTCGGGAGAGTGGAGCAGAGGAGGAGAATCACGTCCCTCAACCTGCTGGTTATGCTTCTTTTGATGCAGCCCAGGACACAGCTGGCTTTCTGCGCTGTGAGCACACATTGCTGGCTCATGTTGAGCTTCTCATCAAGCAATACCCCCAAGTCTTCTTCAGGGCTATTCTCAATCCATTCTCCTCCCAGACTATGTTTTTGCTTGGGATTGCCCCAACTCACGTGCAGGACCTTGCCTTTTGCTTTGTTGAATTTCATGAGGTTTTCACTGGCCCACCTCTCAAGTCTGTCAAGGTCCCTCTGGATGGCATCCCTTCCCTCCAGTGTGTCCACCACACCACACAGCTTGGTGTCATCAGCAAACTTGCTGAGGGCGCACTCGATCCCACCATCCATGTCTCCGACAAAGATGTTAAACAACACTGGTCCCAGTACTAACCCCTGTAGAACACCACTTGTCACCGGCCTCCAGTTGGACATCAAGCCACTGGCTGCAACTCTCTGAGTGCAATCATCCAGGCAGTTGCTTGCCCACTGAGTGGTCCTTCTGTCAAATCCATGTCTCTCCAACTTGGAGACAAGGATGTCATGTGGGACTGTGTCAAAGGCTTTGCACAAGTCCAGGTAGATGATGTCACCAGCCCTGTCGTAGAAGGCCACCAAATTAGTGAGGCATGATTTTAACTTGGTGAGGCCATGTTGGTTGTCACCAAACACCTCCTTGTTTTCCATGTGCCTTAGCAGTGATTCCAGGAGGATTTGCTCCATGATCACCATGAGGTGAGACTGACCAGCCTGTAGTTTCCTGTGTCTTCCTTATTTCCCTTTTTAAAGGTGAGGGTTATGTTTCCCCCTTTTCCAGTCTGCGGGAACTTCACCAGAGTGCCACAGCTTCTCAAATATGACAGACAGTGTCTTAGCAACTTCATCCACTGGTTCCCTCAGGAGCCGTGGATGCATCTTATCTGGTCCCATGACCTGTGCACCTTCAGGTTCCTGAGATGATCTTGAACCTGATCTTCTCCTATACTGGGTGGTTCTTCGTTCTCCTGGTCCCCGCCTTTGCCTTCTGTGACTTGGATGGTGTGGCTTGAACACTTGCCAGTGAAGACTGAGGCAAAAAAGTCATTAAGTACCTCAGCCTTCTCCATATCCCGGGTAAGTATGTCTCCCATTTGCTTCTGGAGAGGGCTCCTGTTTTCTCTAGTCTTCCTTTTATCACTGATGTACCTATAGAAGTTTTTCTTGTTGCCTTTTATGTCCTTGGCCAGATTTAATTCTGTGAGTGCTTTAGCTTTCCTAAGCTGATCCCTGGCTGCTTGAACAATTTCTCTGTATTCCTCCCAGGCTACCTGTCCTTGCTTCCACCCTCTGTAGGCTTCCCTTTTGTGTCTGAGTTTGCCCAAGATTTCCTTGTTCATCCATGCAGGCCTCCTGGCATTTTTGCCTGACTTCCTCTTTGTTGGGACACATCACTCCTGAGCTTGGAGGAGTTGATCCTTGAATATTAACCAGGTTTCTTGGGCCCCCCTTCCCTCCAGGGCTTTGTCCCATAGTACTCCACCATCTGCTGAAAAGCTTCAAGCAGTGTCCCTTGGATGCAGAGCCAGGAAGGAGAGGAAAGCGAGAGATTCATGAAAAGGAGTCAAGAAGACCACAAAGCAGCTAGCAGCAGCTCTTTTCCACCTGGAAGTGAGAACGGGTTGTGACCATTCACAGGAAGCAGAGAGCTGGTAACTAACATTAAGCACAGGTATGTAGCAATTCTTCCTGGGGAGGAATGAAGGCTTCCAATGCAAGGCATCACATGGGAGCAAATGATCCAGAAGGAACTCACACTTCCAAAAAGCTGGAGAAGCACTGGGTTTGGATATATATTTTTTTTTAATTTGAATTGCTAGCCATTCTTTTCCTCTTAAATGTAATACAAATCTTACTTGTTCCAGTCTAAGCCAATTGCTTTTTCTTCCATCCATGCCTCCAGTCTTTCCTGATGACCATTCTCCCTGTTGGGTTCGTTTTAGTTGGTCTTCATGTCTCTTGAACCATGGATATGCAGTATGGAGTTGTACCCAGTTTTTCATGTACCTGTCTATCAGTTTCAGTAAGAATAAATTTTCTTGGATGGGTTGCTTGAGCATGTAATGAAACAATTTCAAAACATTATCTTGTCCTAGAAGGTTACAGCAGTCTGATGCAATTTGTTCTTGAAAAATATTTTTTCCTCAGTATCTGCTAATTCTCACCCATGCTTTGCTTATTTATTCCAGAATTTTCAAGAGATAGAAAGTTACTTGACAAAAGCCAAAACTCTGTCTCTCCTTTTTCCTCTTTTTTAAGGATTACTACATCTAGACTTTTCCATCCTTTCACAAGCTTACCCATCACCCACAGTTTTTCAGATAACTACTCTCTCCTGAAATAGCCTTTCTCTATTCTCAGGCTAGTGAGACTCATCTGAGAACAGCTAAACAATTTGAAAATATCTTAAAGAAACTAACTTGAGCACCTAAACTTTTCATCTGAATTCTAGCCTTGTTTTGTACTCTTTTTACTCTCATACTATTTCTATAAGTTGACTGTTTATGGTTAGTCTTTCAAAAAGATATTAATTACTTCAGACTTCTTTCCTTCATCCATTAATATAATTCGTTCACTGCTGAATAGTGGGCAAATATCTTGTCTTCCTCTTAAGTCTTGACATACATTTGAAATTAAATATTTTTAGCTTTTCTTAGCCTTTCTCTTTCCATACCCTTTGATGCTGCATTTCTTTATGTTTTAAATGCATCTTTCAAATCTCATGTTGTTTGTTGTTAATATTTTAATACTTCTCCATTCATTTTTTCACTTGACACATTTAAGACCACATCCAGAGGTGGAAGAAAACTAAGGCTCTTATACTTCTGATTCTGGGTGGGGATAAGTTCTCTAATTGTACTCATGAATGGGGAGAAATATTATCATTCTTTTCCATTTTCTAAAAACAAGTAAGCATGGAAATATTTTCAACATTAAAAAAGAATACAATACATTGGGAATATTTACCTAAAGCCATTGAAGCTATTTATTTTGCTCAGCACTAAAGAAAAGTTTACAGTATCTCAAACCAAATTGACTATTGGTGTTAATAACAATGCTTTACATAAATATGAGATAAGAGCTCATTTGGGTAAATGTGTCATATCTCTTACAAGTCATTGTTAAATTTTAAACTTTTCATGTATCATCAGAAAAGCGCATGAAAAACTGATCCTCAAGAACAAATTGAAGGAAAACTGAATTTTATGCTAGTTCAATGTTAATAGTAGAAGTTCTTCATACAGATCTAGCACTTATGGGCAATTTTTGTGTTCTGAAAAAACCTGTTAATGATGTACAAGATTTGATGTTCACTTTTTATTTATGGAGAAACCGAGAGACTGAGTGACACCACAAGTTCTGGAGCAGTGACTGAAGCACAAAGAGTGTTTTATTCATAAAATACTTAAATCCTCTGGTCGTAGTGCTAACAAGATATAAATTTCTTTTATTATTTTTGACTATTTCTTTTTCACAGACTCTTGTGAAATTAACATTTTACTTTGGCTAAAACTGTAAAACCTCGGAATATAATTCTGTTCATGAAGCTCCATTTTCGTAATGGATTGTAAAAATTCTCCTGGCACCAGCTGATGTACTCTAATTAAGTATGAAAACTGTTGATGGTTAGTTTTGCTCAGAATACTGCGGATATGTCTAATATATGCTTTTACAAGACTAAAAACAAACAGAAAAAAAAAGAAAGAAAAAAAACAGAAGGAAGTTTCTAAATATTCCTAAATAGTCTTCAGTATATCTACTTACATTGCAGTGTGGCATGCATGATGCTGGGATGTGTGCTATATGGCTTTCTGTTTTCTCTTAATAGCAAAAAAAAAAAAAAAAAGGAAGAAAAAAAAGGATATCCTGCTTGGACCACCATCAAGGGGTAGGAGGAAGAACTTGAGAAATATAGAGTTATTTTTCTTCAGAGATGCTCAGCTACATTACAACGGGTCATAATTAAATCAGTGGAGAGTGATATCTCTGGAACACCCGTTGTAAGTCAGACTGGTATTAATCATCTCCAAGGTGATCCCAGTTACTATGGGAACTATGATATTTGTTTGTGTTCTTAGCACTGGCTGGTCGCCCAAGTTTGGCAGCCTACTTACAGTAATCCAGAAGATTAGAAATGTTAAGTCTCAGTCATTAATTTTTCATTACTGCTGTCAGTATGAATCTGTCCTTTACAGAAATAATTACTAATTAATAAATCCTACTCTCTGTTCAGATAGGAAAGGTTGGCTGTGCTAAACCTGCCCTTTTGTAACCAAGCTGTTTAAACCGTTTTAGGATTTTGTAAAGCAAAGAAAGCATCATTTTTTTCACTCACTAAGCTCTTCTTTCAAAAATGTGTAAACTCCTTGACATTCCTTTTTTCCTGTGACTTTTAGAAAAATTTATTGGAAAAAAAGATGGATCATCCTGAATGGAGGCTTGACTCAGATAGATCGTTCCCTCTTGTTTAATTAATTTCTGTTCTCCAGCTGCTCCAGAGAATTTCTCTGATTAACGAAGGAGTGTCTGAAGGTGCAAGTGAGCTCTTGGACCAGCTCTAGCACCCTTGTACCCTCCCAGAGCCAAGTGAGACCTGGCTCTGTCCTCACCACCCATCTGGGGGAAACACTGGGTCTGTCCTGCATCCCACACAGGTCCCCGCCACCCTGGGTGCCCCAGCAGCACTCTGGGTGTTCCTGCTGTCTCCAGGGGATTTTATTGTGTCTCAACCATGGAGAAAGTCCCTGAGATTCATTAGATTCCATCAAACCTGATGCAAAACAGCAAGAGACCGGAGCTGACTGTCCCAGGAGTGGGAAGACAAAGGAGAAAGAGGGGAGAAACATCTAAAATTGCCAGTAACCCCTAAAAGTAATTTATCATCCTGGAAAAAAACTTGTGATCCTTGACTCTGTGATAAAAAAGATATCACACAAAAACCTGGATGAATTACCAAAAATGTGACTGGAGAAGGAGAAGGAAAAGCAGCTAGCTAGAGAGTGTTTAGTTTCTCTGCTTCAGTAGATATCTTTCCTCTGTGTAGATGCCATGCATTTCTTCCCTTTTTATTTCAACAGGAGGGAAGTGGACAGCCCTTATAAAGTCAGTTTCACTTGAATCATCCAGAAAATCTGATCTCACTTCACTATGAAGCAATAGAAACTCTCAAAGACACCTTCATTGCAATGGCGAGGTATGGAGGCATCACAGTACCTGGTGTTCATATACTTCTTTTTTTCTACATGCTTATCCTGAAGAAGTTGCAACCACCCTGCCTCTTATCTTTTTTCTCTTCTTTCTTTCTTTCCTTTAAAGGACCTGTTTCAGCACCCATATCTATAACCTTACTCCACCCTTTCACTTGATCTGAGCCAAGAATGGGAGAGGTTCAGGAGGCTCACCTGGAAGACTTTTTTCAGGAATGGGGCTTTAGTGATAAAACTGGATATTAAAAATTTAGCACAAACAGTCTCTCCATCCTCCCACACCTTTCTGAATATTTTAACACTAAAACATGTGAAGTGACATTCAGTAAGCATCACAGAAAACATTTACATCAACTTTGCAAAATCACAGAAAAAAATAAAACAATTTACAATTTCAGAGACACAGGGAAAATAACTGGTGAATTGATTGTCAAAAATATTGGCTACTGAAAACTTTATATCATTTGAAAAGCCAACAAATACTATGAGAGTTCTGAGATTATTGTTTCTTTGCATATCACAGAGAACCAAAATAAATTATCATCAAAACCATAGATCTACTGCCAAGAGTAGACAATGTTATGCAGTTTCTAAGTACATAATTTACACTTCTCCAATTACCTCTGCTACATATTATTGAAGTTGTTCTTTATTCCTATGAAATATTCATCAGGAAGTTCATTTTATACTGTCAAACATTCACAACTGTAATCTTCCTTTTTTTTTCTTTTCCATTAAAAGAGACTTTTATCAAAACAAGTTTGATTTAATTTGCCTTGTTCTTTGATGAAGGAGCTTTTCAAAGACAAAAAAAGCAATGGCCACACAGGCAGGCACCTAATCCAAGGTTGCTGACCTAGTCCAATCATTAATCTAACATCAAGGCATGCTGCACCTCACTTTAGATGTAATAAATTAGAACTTTTGACATTCTTAATTTGGTATCTTCACAGTCACAATTCACTGAACTCTGTGCTACCAATAGCTAGGCGCTTAATTGCATGTATCAAAGAAATGGCAAAGGTTTATACCAATGTATTCTCCACGTCAGTACTCCAGCCCAGTTGTAGCTACTTTAAATTTAGATACAGTATGTGAGTCAGACATGTAGATACGATCAAGATAGAATTAGTTAAGATCCTTAGTTACACTGAGCATGCCATAAATCAAAGCAAAATTTAAAAAGAAAAACAAACTAATTTTTAAGTTTCTCTGAGTGGATGCCACACAATATGATTTAGGAGTTCAGGTTATTCTCTGCTCAGCCTATCACACTTTATGCATCAGTTCAGTAAAATACTCACAGAGATTCAAAACTCATTTAAGTGTATATCCTTCTTCATCAAAAATGAAAGAGCACATTACATGACTAACGATGAGACTGAAATTAGCTCTTGTTCCTTAGAGGAGCACCAGCTCTGTCTAGTTTAGAGGTAGTTAAGGAAGAAAAGTAGTTTTGGTGTCACAACAGTTTTTTTTTTTTAAGTTGATGTTGTCCATGGGGTATGACCACACTCTGTATCACTCATACAAGGCACCCTCATGAAAAGCACCCTTTTCCTGGGACTTCTTCAGGGAAAGAAGCTGCTGTGAAGGGGATATTAGCTAAACTGCTTAAGCCGTTCTTAATGAATTTAGTATGTATCAGATGAAAGGGTCTTCAGAACTGTCTACCTGCATCATAGGTATGGCCAAACTTCCCCACAGGGATCTGGAAGTGTGCCTTGCTTCTCAGAAAAGGCATCTTTAAATATAACAGGGCAGTTCAGCTTTTGCATCCAGACACAGTTTCTTTCCTCTGCCATCTACAGAAGTAGTCAACTTGCCTTCCTGTAGCTTACATAGGGGACACCACAGCTTCCAGCAGAGTTTCAATAGCAAAACTAGGAGTGTATGATAACTGTAAAATTTAGTATAGATATTTGAAATCTATTCTAGTGGCTAATGTGGTGATACCAGGCAAATATTTGTAAAAACTAGGTTTTGGTTGCATAAATGCATAAATGTTTGGGAGTTACTGTTCTTCATAAATGTCAGTATCTCCACATACAGAAAAACTCCTGTGTATAAATAAGATTATTCAGTATTTGCTGTTCTGTTTAAAAAGCTTCTGTCACCTAGGCAGACAACAAAGGAGATATTATGAAATGTAGGGCTGCAGTTTCCAAACGCATTTCAGCAGTTAACTGTTTGACTGACACAGGAATTTAGGAAGTCTCATGAGCTCTATTAAGAATGTCAGCTTGGGTGAGCATTCAAATGTCTCAGCTATTGTATAACAACCCATGACGTAAACTAAAGTCAGGTTGCAAAATCTCTTTGGCACTAAACTCAAAGGTACAAACAGAATTTAATTGGGACTAGCCTACTTTTGGATTAGTAGTGGCTAACCAGGTGAAAATCTGCCTGCCATAAGTTTGACTATTTCTCTGGGTATCTCTTTTCCAAATCAATATTTTACAATAAAATCATATTTTATGAAACAGTTAATATACCTCATTGCAGGAAACAGATTTTAAAGATAAAAGCTGAAAACTTGGGACAAGAAAGGGGAATATTATTTAATTTCTATCAGGAAGCCTGTAGTAAGTGTTTGTATGTATACAAGGCTTTTGGCTGAAGGGGAAGCAGGAGTTATGCTTTAGCATAGCTGTCCATGACAGAAAATTAACATATCATTTGCTTTTCCTATTGTATTCTTATCATCCAAGAACTGAAAAAATAAATGGGTAGGTCATTTCAGCTCCAGAAGTGGAACTGTGCTGCAGAAATACCAAATGGAAAGTTAACCCCACATAAGCAATTGTGCCAGAAGTAAAAATAAAAACATTAAATGCTCTGCATGAGCAGTGAGACAGCTCAGATATGAGTCTTTCATTCTGATTTCTTTTTTTTTTTCACTGTTCTCAGCAAAGACCAGCATTGCAGGACAATGAATGTCAACTTGATGAAGCAGAAAAATTAAACTGAAGAGAGCCTGGTGAATTCTACCGCCTGCTTCACCTGACATGAGGTGCTCACTCCAGGACACGCTTAACAGGGCCCCGGCTCTTCATGCAACCACCCCAGCAGCAATGCCTGCACTCTGTAACGAGATAAAGCTGCAGAAGATTTCAACCTGTGAAGTACTTCTGCAGGTGAATGTCATGTTTTAACATAAGCAAGTTTAAAGATTTATTTGACTTTTGGCAAAACATGATGTTGTATTTATCTCCCTCATTCTTGCCTTTCAGAAGAAGACAGCTGAGCAAAATTTCTCATAGAAAATCTTGTGCAAGGCTTACCTTTCAGGACTAACTTTTAGAACAGCAGTATGGTGCTGATTGAAGAAAGAACTCAAAGAATTGATCAAGTAAATTAAAATTATCACAATTCATTTTATCGTTGAATTTAGTATATCGGTTTAAGGCCAATATTGGCCTTATGTATATTGGCTTAAGATATAAAGTTGTATCCTAATGATCAATCATATGTAGCTAGCTTGTACATTTTTTTCAGTAAAGCTGTAAACAGATGCAACAATGGAAGAAGCTGAAGAAATCTGCTTCCAGTGTCACTGTAACAGTGTAGATCACTCTAAATCCTAGTAAAAAATGCAGTGCTATGACCTATATACAGTACGTCAGTACACTTTCAGATGGATAAAGCCAATATGATATTACCGCTAGGTGAACAGAACTCTTGCCCCAGTGATATCCTCAACAGTTAGACTGTGACGTGTCCTCTTACTTCTAATATGTTTTTAATTCCTGAATTGCCTAATTAGGGAGAGTAATTCCCCAAGGTTCACTTCCCTACCAGCAGAGAGAAATAGTCTCCTCCAAAGAGTTATTGGGGTTTTAGATATTCTGGATTACCTACTGTAGAGATACCTTTTATTTTTTGTTAGGTAAAGAAGGTAAAGAAGGTAAAAAAGGCACTGGGCAATTTAACCTCACTTTGAAGTTTGTTTCAAGTATGGTTGGTATGTGTGCATATGTTTGCATGGAAGAGAAAGGAAAAGGTTTCAAACTCCTTTGTATAACTAATAAGTTGCAATAGTTTTGTATGGCAGTGTATGTTAACTAACTTCTGCAGCTATCAGTAGGAGCTATTGATTCAAAAGGAAATTACAAACTTATGAACGTTTGTCAAGAAAAATAACCCTCAAATCTGTCTTTTCTAACCTTTGTGGATCGTTTGCAAGAAGATGGACAGAATTACTGGTCAGTTGGGATCCAAGTCTTATTTTCATTATAATGCAATTTATTCCCACATTTCAGCACTCTTATTATGCTCGGGGACATTAGAATAAATAAAAGTCAGACTGAATGCTACTAATAAGGGAATGTTGTCAGAGTGATAACAATGCAGTAATGGCACAGATCATCCAGAGAAATTAACAGCATAATGGCTTGCTTTTTATTTTAATTGTTTTTCCTTTTACTGAAAAATTGAGGCTCTGCTTTCCATCCAAATCTTTTCACAAGTAATTAGTGGGTGCAAACTTCTGTCAGAAATTAATATTTTTCCTTAGTCCTCAAACCAAAGTAGGCAACAGAACATTAGGTCTGGCATTTCTAATTACAACTCTAATTATATAAAACCTTTTTGCCCAACACAGCAAGAAACAGTTCCTACTGATTAATGGGAGTAGAGATCTCACCAGTCAACATTCTGGTACAGTATTCATTTATGTAAAAGTCAATTGCTGCATACTACCCACTGCCAACTGTTACCCACATGTAGCTTGAATGGCAAAATCCATCCAGCAGTGTATGATCCTTACAGCTTTCTTTAAAATTCCACCTCATCATGGTGCTTTTCTTTTTTAAATAAGTACATTATCAACAATAAACTAATATCAGAAGCAATAGGGAATCGTTGCTGCAAGCCAGTGAGTTCCAGTGTTCCTCATGCTATCACCAGTGAAACTCTCTAGGTTCTGTATCACTTATCGTAGAATCATAGAATCATAGAATG
>NW_010103210.1:1235-31303 GCF_000699245.1 Pterocles gutturalis | reverse complement strand
CCTCCACACCCACAGCTGCAGCACCGTATACAGTGTGGGATAACACGTAAATAATTAAGCTAATGAGAGCTTACAATTTTTCCCTCTTGCAAAGGCAATGGCAAGGACCAACAGGAGGAAGAGGCTTCCTCCGAAGGCAGAAATTGTTTCACTGCTCTGCAAACTGAAGAGGAACGACCCACCACATCACAAGAAATGCTGGACCCAAGCCCAATCTGCTCCTCCCATAACAACTAGCTCAACTAAGAAAAAGTGTCTGGTGATAGCAATAGGCGCCTCTCTTCTCAGAGGTACAGAGGCACCCATTTGCCAACCTGACCCTCTCTCTAGAGAGGTGTGCTGCTTGCCAGAGGCTTCTATTAGAGATGTGACCAAGATGCTACCAAACCTCATGTGGCCCACCGACTATTATCCCCTGCTGTTGTGTCATGTGCACAACAGCAACACAGCCGGGAGGAGCCTGATGAGCATCAAGAAAGATTATAGAGCCCTGGGACAGGCAGTAAAGGTCTCTGGAACACAGGTGGTTTTCTTATCAATCCTCCCAGTTGAAGGGAAAGGGTATGAAAGGGCAGATAGAATTTGGCGTGTCAATAAATGGCTGCAGGAGTGGTGCCACACCCAGGGGTTTGGCTACTTTGACCATGGGACTTGATTTGAGAAGCCTGGTCTACTGGGGGCTGATGGGATCCATCTGTCTGAGAAAGCAAACAGAGTCTTTAGTCCTAGGCTTGCCAACCTGGTGAAGAAGGCTTTAAACTAATATTGTTGGGGGAGGGAAGCCTCAGTCCATCCTACTCTTACCACTCCGATGGTAGAAAAGGCAGCAACAAATACCCAGAGCCCGGAAAAGGTTCACAGGCTGGCAGGAGGGCAGCTGGAGAGCAACATCCAGGGGATGGATGAGGAGCCTACAGAGAGCTTGTGGGTCAGGATCAAAGGGAGGGCAAGGACAAGGGACATTGTAGTGGGGGTCTGCTACAGGCCACCTGACCAGGGAGAGCAAGTGGATGAGGCCCTCTATAGACAGATAGGAGCAGCCTCACGCTCAAAGCCCTCGGCCCCGTCGGGGCTTTCACCCACCCTGATATCTGTTGGAAGAACAGCACAGCATAGGCAGGCCAGGAAGTTCCTGGAGTGTGTTGATAATATCTTCCAAGTGATAGAGGAGCCAACCAGGAGAGGGGCTATGCCGGACCTTGTTCTTACCAACAAGGAAGGGCTGGTGGGGAATGCAGAACTTAAGGGCAGCCTGGGATGCAGTGACCATGAGATGGTAGAGGTCAAGATCCTCAGGGTGCACAGCAAACTCACTACCCTGGACTTCAGGACAGTAGACTTTGGCTTCTTGAGGGATCTGCTTGGAAGAGTCCCATGGGATAAAGCCCTGGAAGGACGAGGGGCCCAAGAAAGCTGGCTAATATTCAAGGATCACTTCCTCCAGGCTCAGGAGTGATGCGTCCCAACAAAGAGGAAGGCAGGCAAAAATGCCAGGAGGCCTGCATAGATGAACAAGGAACTCCTGAGCAAACTCAAACAAGAAAAGGAAGCCTACAGAGGGTGGAAGCAAGGACAGGTAGCCTGGGAGGAATACAGAGAAACTGTCCGAGAAGACAGAGATCAGGTTAGGAAAGCTAAAGCCCCGATAGAATAGGGAGACGTGGCTACGCAGGATATTAAGAAGGCTTCCCTGATACCACGCAGCCTTCTCACTGCCTCCTGCAGCTCAGCTACCTGCTGCAGCAGGAGCTCCTCCACCTGGGCACTGCAGCCTCTCCCTTCCACAACTCCGTCGGGGTGGAGGCAACAGTCACCACAGGGGTAGGTGGTGCATGACACCTTAGAGACATGACATCCTTGTCCCTAAGTTGGAGAGACATGGATTTCACAGAAGGACCACTCAGTGCATAAGGAATTGTCTAGACGGCTGCACCCAAAGAGTTGTGGTCAATGGTTCAATGTCCAAACTACAAGACTGGTGTTCCACAGGGGTCATTACTGAGAGCAGTGTTGTTTAACATCTTTGTCGGAGACATGGACAGTGGGATCGAGTGCACCCTCAGCAAGTTTGCCGATGACACCAAGCTGTGTGGTGGACACGCTGGAGGGAAGGGACCTGGACAGGCTTGAGAGGTGGGCCAATGACAACCTCATGAAATTTAACAAGGCCAAGTGCAAGGTCCTGCCTGTTGGTCAAGGCAATCCCAAGCACAAATACAGGCTGGGCAGAGAATGGCTTGAGAGCAGCCCTGAGGAGAAGGGCTGCAGTTATTCAGCTATAAGCTGAAAGAGGGTAGATTTAGATTAGATATTAGGAAGAAATTTTTCACTGTGAGGGTGGTGAGGCAGTGGCCCAGGTTGCCCAGAGAAGCTGTGGATGTCCCATCCCTGGAGGGGTTCAAGGCCAGGCTGGATGAGGCTTTGAGCAACCTGGGCTGGTGGGAGGTGTCCCTGCCCATGGCAGGGGGGTTGGAACTCGATGGTTGTTAAGGTCTCTTCCAACCCTACAGTGCAACCTACAGTGACAAAGTCATTACAGCTTCTTATTTAATTCAGCCACATCACCTTACCAAAATTCCTTAAAACACTTTTTTTTTCCTTGTAAAACTTTTTTTTCCCTCATTACAAAACATAAAACAAAAGACAATGCATGTCCTGAACTCACTTATGTACAGGCCATGATTAAAAGCTTATACAGCCAAGGGTGATAGGTATCTACATGTTACTAGTTCATTCTATTTCAGGACAACTTAATTGACAACTTAATTAACATTCGCTCCTTTTCTTTTCCTTGGTGCCTAAGTCTGCATAGATATGGTTTAATTTCCATTGAGTCCTACAAGCCAGATTCCTCCCAGATCCTTTAATTCTAAAAATTTCAGATTTAAGCCTAGAAATTAGAGCAGCAGTACCGTACACACTGACCATTTCAAAAGGTCAACCTCTATGAAATAGCATTCTCTATTAGTTTAAAAATGTTACATACCATCTAAATAATAAAAAAAAAACAAACCACAAACCAACAAAAAAACCCCCCACCTAAACTCATGGTTTAACAGTGACCATGTTGTTTGTTTAAGCTTTGCCAGAAAATTCATTCCTAATCCTTATAAAAATTTTCTAGGTCAAAGTAAGATTAGGTCCACAACAGCACAGCTAACTGACGTCTGACAGTGTGCCTTAAGGTCATATCATTATTTGTTGTCATAGCTTTTCTTTTAAAGGAAAATTATGCTGATAGATTAGAATTTTAAAGGAACTATTTAAAGAGAAGTCAAAATGTAAATGGTACATTTGTTTGTTTAACAAAAAAAAAAAAACAAAAACAAAAAAAAAAGAAATCTGCTCACTGGCAAAAATGGATGTCTTCCTAAGCGTGTCTTTTCAGTGGCTTGTAGGAACAGCCATTCCCTAAGACTTCCTTGGCAGCAAGATTTAAAACTGGGTAACAGGAAGAGATTAATGATCTTTTTGTATAACTGATTTCAGAGCATCCTTCCTGTGGAAAAGAGCTTGCAGCATCACAACTGGATTTATTACTAGGCATTAGTTCAACTCCTATTCCCAGGAGGCTGGATCAGTTTTATCTATAAGTGCAAGACATTTTTATACTATATTTTAAGTAAAATCTGAGCCCGTACAGAATACCAAATTACCTGGCATCCCACGTGTTTTAATGTAAACTTAAACCAATTTGCTGTGGTAGAGCTCTGGAGCAAGACAGGCAAGAACCCACACTATACCTCTGACTGACCCAGGACTTTGGGGAGTTGGAAAAAACTGTGTGTTCAGTAGTCCTCAGCTCATGGCACTTATTAGGATTCACTGCCTGAGCAGAGGTTTTTGCTCATCTCACAATTCAGGTGAAAATTGTATGAATAAACTGCATACAGGTTAAAGTGAGTCAGCTGGGGAGCACTGCTTTTGCACAGCATGAGCTCCCCATTCTGCAAAGCTATCTGTCACTCCCACCCAAAACTCACAGGAGCCAAGTGCCAGGATTTGCAATGAGAACAGCATTTCTTCTCTTGTTACACCTGCTGATAATTTCTAATGCAGAACAGTCTGTCTTTCAAATACTTTACAAAAATAAAACAAAAATCTGCAGAATTTTATATTCACGCATAGCTCTATCCACTACCTCTAACACTACTCTGGGATGGTGTCCTACAAGTACACATCATGACACCTGATGTATTTAAATGCAGTATACGTATTGGAACGCACACATGCCTTCTAACAGTGCACATACATTCTAATTCATATAAACATCCATGTACATATTCACAAGCATGTATGCCCACCCCCAGAAAAATCTTGTCTTACTAATGTTATGAAACGACAATAAAACAAAGAATATTAAAGCATTCACATACATTCCAGGGAGACCTTTTTGCAGCCTTCCAGTACTTAAAGGGAGCCTACAGGAGAGATGGGGAGGGACTCTTCATCAGGGAGTGTAGTGACAGGACAAGGGGTAATGGGTATAAGCTGAAAGAGGGCAGATTTAGACTAGATATGAGGAGGAAATTCTTCACTGTGTGGGCGGTGAGGCAGTGGCCCAGGGTGCCCAGAGAAGCTGTGGATGCCCCATCCCTGGAGGGGTTCAAGGCCAGGCTGGATGAGGCTTTGAGCAACCTGGGCTAGTGGGAGGGGTCCCTGCCCATGGCAGGGGGGTTGGAACTTGATGGTCTTTACGGGCTCTTCCAATCCAAACCATTCCATGATTCTGTGATTATTGTACCTTTTCTTTCTGCTCCTGAACCTACTCTGATGCAGTGTTCCTGAAGCAGATAACCTCGTGTGTTCACACTAAACAGGTGTTTCTCACGCATTAGGTCACAGAAAAAAATTAAGTTGGAAGGATATGTGCTTTGGGTAAGTAGGAAGGAAATATGCAAGTTCACCAAAAGTATCAGCAAGATTTCTCAAAGGCAGACACAGAGAGTAATCTGTAAATGTGTATCTCTAGGCTTTCCAAAATTTTGAAAATCTGGATCATGATCTTCTAAAAATGTAGGACTCCACTCATTTAATGAATAAGCGCTTCCATAGAGCTCTACTTGTCAGTGTAATTTCCATACCTAGAATATATTTCATACACCGTCTCCAACACTCAACCTACAGGACAATGTAAATCTGCCTACAGAAAAATGCACACAGAAATAAAATCTGAAAAAGGTTTTTAAATTACCAGTTTGAGTACGGAGGTGTGTCTGCATTTCCAGATTCTTTCTCTGCTACGACAGAAATTGCCTTGCATAAACAGAGTGTAATAGATAAAAGCTAGATTTGACTGCTCCATCTAGTGGCTCATTAAGCACAATTTTAATGGTTAAGAACACGTGGCCTAATGGGTTAAAAAGAGCCACGTGTGGTGCTTGCTTCTCTTCTGTGCAACACAGCAAAATAAATCCTTAGCATCTAGCTCTTTTAATAGCATAACATAAAAATAATCTCCAAAAACGAAATAAGATGTCATGAAAGTTTAACATAGGTCTATAAAAGTAGGTAAATATTTTTACATTTTAATTACTAGGTTCTTTACACTGTTTAGTTAATAAACTTTAATAAGAATGGAAAAGTTTTAGAAATTGTTCATTTGGATTTACAGATGAAGTTACATTCATATTTGAGTTTACATTTCCAGTGAAAAGACATCTTACATTTTCAGTAAAAAAATCAAATTAATAACAAGCCAAACATTAAAACATATATACTGACTCTTACCTGTAAGAAGTACATTTCAAAGCTCAGGTCTGATTCAGAAAGCAACTTCTACTTTGTGAAGAACAACTCCTAAACAAATTTAGAGCACCACTGATTTTTAGAGGGAAAAAGAAATGTGCCCTCAAGTCTGCCCAAGGCTATTCCACGGCAATTCTAAAAAACAGCAAGAACTTAGATCCTTTAGAAAACTTGTATAATAACATGACCAAGTTGCTTTAAACAGAACATTTTTCCAACAATCATTTTGAGAATAACTAATCAGAGTTGAAGCTCATATTGCAGATGAAAGAATTACCAAAGTGAGGACTGGGTTTCAAAAACTGGAACTTTAAATTCTGGAAATTAACGTGTACGATTAAATCATAAAATACATATGAGTTAAAAATCAGATAAATGTGTGATACGCTTCATTTCTCCTTGGTACATGTCTGAAAACATTTTGTCTTAAATTACATATACGACTAAGAGGTAGTCAAGGAAGTAGTTTTACTTATTCCTTCACCACACACCGTTCCCACAACTAACACCATAGATATATTAAGTTAGGGCCCTATGTGCAATCAAAACCTCTATGTAATGAAAGTTAAATGTATGCTTAAATTCTTTACAGATTAGAATTGCAAAATAATCCCATGCTAGCCATGGCCCAAGTGAAGCATACATAACACACTAAGTTAAATGTCCTTTTCAGTCTCACATTCCAACATCAGCACACCTTCCCTTCAAAGACCGTATTTGGATTTGGGAAGTTTAGGTGAGCCATGCTGCCCCTACACATTTCTCAACTTGCTCAATGGACCAAGTTAGACTTGGTGCAATTTGCATATATGGTACAGCAAAGCCACAAGTCACAAAGTAAAGAATGCTGATATTTGTTTTCCTAAAATAGGAAAGACCATGTTTACAGACAGGAAGCAAATGTGAAAATATTCTAAATAAAACGTTTCATTGGAACTTGCTTCATGGCTAGAAAGCATAATAAAATATTTAATACTGAGGGTCTAAAAAAATATTGCTCTAGGGTATGCATTTACTGCATAGCATCACAGTATTTCCGAGACTTATGTTGTCTTACAACGATTAGAAAGCTCTTCATATACTATTTTTGCAGCCAGTCAAGGGAAGGAGCTGAGGAACTCAGCATGAGAGAGAGATATTTTTAAGAAGCTAAACATGTAGAAATGCAGAGATTTCAAGTATTGGATCACCTCAAAAAGTACCTAATTCAACTCTCTTCCTTAAAACTTGGAGCAGTTGGGTGTCTGCAAAGCGAGATGGTGAACTTATTAACAGTTACGCTAGCAGCATGGAGGTCTTAGCTGGGTATTGCATGCATTAGCCAATGAATAATCACTGTTGCATATTATACTTTGCATATCCTGCTTGTAGACTTTCTATTCTCACAGCAAACTGATGCAGAAAAGACAAAAACAACGACCAAACTGAAAATGAAATTGTAAAACTCTGCCCTGTCCATACGTGTCTTCAAGCTGAGGGGCAAGCCAAAACAAACCCACTATCTCCCTCTGAACTAACATCTTAGAAGAGTCCTCTATTTGTACCAAAAGAGAAATGTGATCAGTTATCAGAACCATTATATTAAGGTCTCTAAAAACTGGGGCAGGATGGAGCAGTAACTAATGAAAAACAAATAGAGCAGCAAGGTCCCATGCGTACAACCATGAAGCTGTCATATCCTTTAGTGGTGACTCCATTAGTCAAAAAAAAAAAAAAACCACCCTCCAAAAAATAAAAACACAGCATTAAAAAAAAAAAACAACCCCACACCAAAAACACAACTGGAAAAAACTCCAACCTAAAGGCTGAAAAAGGCCGTAAGGTCTAGAAATCTGGTCTTTTTGTATGACAGAAATAGCTCCACAATGGCTTCACAAGCAGTAGAAGTATACATACATCAATCACTTTGTTACCTGATAGGAAAAGCAAGGAGGCAAACAAAAAGGTAATTTAGCTGATTAACAGCAAATCAATAGGTAGTGAGAACAGGAATCTAGGCTCCATTTAATCCCTTGTGGTAGGCAACCTGCAGTTAGCCACAAGAGAATGCAAGCATGTCAGAGGACGCTTTACAGTAATCTGGAATTCTGCTGGATGCTGATGAATGGAAGGAAAGGGTACCTACTAATGTTTTTGCAATAAATAAGCATACTATTTTATTATCATCAAGGCAAGTTGGAGTCTCAGTCACGGACTGAAATCTCACCAAGTTAGCCACTGTACAAACATGAAAAGAAAGCCCAGACTCCACTGGACTTGCAATTTCAATGCAAGGCAAGAAAACAGGCAGACAAACCCATAAGAAACAGTGACCACATTTATACCAGTGTATTAGACGGTGCCAAGCGAATAGTCTTTCTTGTTCTGTCGCTAGAACAGCCCCTGCAGCAGTTGTGCCCTGGGTCAGTTAGCACTCTCCTGTTTATTTCTGGACAGGAGACAGGCCAAGAGCAAATAGTAATAGACAGCATCAATGCAGTCTTTCTCTTGACAAATGCAAGAGCTTCATCATGTGGAAACATGTCGTGTCTTGTTACTTGGCCAGAGATGTCAAAGAAGGGCTGTTTAATTTACTAGTACAGTAAACACAGCCAGTGAGACCGCATGAGATGCGCACATTTGAAAACACGTGTCTTGTGCTTGGTATCACAGGTGAAATGGAGACAAGAATCAACTTCAGTGATTCCAAAGTGGAGGTGGGGAGTCCCTGATTGTTATGATCATATATTGCACAGAAAGAGAAAGAAGGAAGGAAGACAGCATTACAGCAATGCAAAGACACGAACAAAGATGTGAAAATAGTTTTCAGGGGGCTGTTCAGAAGGGATGAACCCACTTATCTTTAGTCAAAGGAAAGACAGACATTTCCTAATTATTACCCTTCTTTCTGACAAAATCAAGTTTTTCCTAGAGGCCATTTATCAGAACAATGATTTTAGGAAGCTCAAATAGTCCAGTCTATTGACACAAAGTTGCGCAGAAAGACAGAAACTGGAATGGTTCCTATTACAGTAATTAAGTGCATTATTATAAGCAAAAAAAAAGTATCAAAGGTATCAGAGAAATATTAACACAAAATACTAACCAATAGTACACAGTACCATATGGTATAACCCCTACGTTTGGACTCAATATTTTTATTATTTAGGATGATCACAACGAAGACACTGAATCCCCGTAACTAAGAAAAGGAAACAGAATGATCTTTTTCAGAAAATAATAGAATCAGATGCTTTATTGTTCCTAGCTAACTCTATAGTATCTAAAATTAACTCTAAAATGAAGAAAAGTGTATGTATTGTTCTATAATAAGCCAATAATTAATTTACTTTTTTCTTTCACAGGCTTTCATTTTTCACCCAAAGGAGTGCAGCTTCCCCATACAGGTGGAAAAAAGCAAAGGTTTGGATTTCAGTCCCAAGACCTAAACTCATCCTTCAATACACTGCCATCCACAATTATGCAGCTTTACCAAACACAGTTTGGTTCATCTTTTCCTCTAACCTCTCAGATCAAAAGAATAACAGTAAATCTTGAGTAGAAGTTCACATAACTGTTATGGTATACAAAAAATATATGCATATACAAAACACTCAATGGTAGGACAGAGTTGGGGAAAGCATCATCCTCCAGCTATGATGCTATGCCATGTTTCAGGCTTGCTGAATTTTAACTCCAGTTCACTGTGTAGCTGCATTCTTTGAAGTGCTCAGAAGCTAAAAGTAAGACAAGTTTTCCAAAAGCTCTCAGCCCCCTCTTGGACCCTTAAAAAGTGCTCCACGACCCACAGCTCCCACTGCTCTTCCCACACCTGCTACACCCAGTGGCTAGCGGATGGAACAAACCTGACTACTGGATGTTCTTGAGAATTGGTCTTTCATGTAGAAACCTAGAGAAGTCCTGGGTTTCTCTACAGGTCCAAACACTCTCACAGCTCCTCAAATTAAAGCTACCCTGCTTATCAGGTGTTAAGTCTCTTTGAACATGTGATCCTAATTCCTCCATGCTTTAGTACACACCTTTTTGTAATGACAATACTTATCTTACTACTGGACAAATTACCATTAGGACAAATCCGTTGCTATTTTATGAATTAGATGTGCTGGAGAAAGGTAAGCAACAAGGAACAAACAACTAATAAAATAATGAATGTGAAAAATCAAGCAACACAGAAGACAGAGTACATCAATAGTAATGAAACATAATGCTTCGCCAACTGCCAGAGATGTAAGAAAGAACTCAAGATTTAACAGTTTGTGACATCATTTTCTTCCATGTCTTTTGATAAGCCAAAATGTACATTTCTTTTTTCCCTTTTCAAAAAAACCAGATTGTTATTACACAAATTTGTGCTGGTAATGGCTATCAAATATCATTACTGAAAGGGTGACAAAAAAGGATAAGCTACAGTCAGGGCTACTGTGGATTTAGCTCCTGATTTCCCCACCTTGGCCCAGAGCCTTACACAGGAACAACAGCAGCATTTCTAACATAGAGCAATTTCAGTGCAGGCCATGAAGAAATTGATTTTTATTTCCAGGAATCTTCTATTTCAACTGAGTAAGAAATTATTAATACAATTATCCTTAGCTTTGCTTATCTGTTGTCAGAGTTGACATGGTTTCTGGCACCAAGCTGCAACTTCCCTAGCAGTAACTAAGCCCTCCAGGGGAAGAGGGAAGCAGTCACTCAGTCTTCTTTCCCTCTCCAGCTTCTTTTTTTCCCATTTAAAGTCCTTCCACCCTGCCTTTCTTTTTTTTTTTTTTTGGTTTTTCTTTTCCTTTCTTTTATTTATTTATTTATTTATTTTTCTTTTTTCTTTCTTTTTTTCTATCTCTCTCTCTTTCTCTCTTTCTCCTCTCTCTCTTTTCTATAGCATTCAACTCCAGGCCATTCCACATTTCCTTACCGATCATATTTTATACACTTCAGCCAATCTCACTGCTCTTCTGTGATCTCTCTCCAGCAGGTTCACAACCTTCTTAAACTAAACTAGAGAAAGAGCTTTATTAGGATTTTATAGGAGAATTCAGCCACGTACATAGTTACGAATCTCAGTGAACTATTTGTTTTGTTGGCAACAGTGTGACTTTTTTCCCACTCATGCTCAGCTTATTTTACTTGCATATGCATGTATGCACTTCACGTAACTCCATATGCACAAAGCAGATTTTCTTCCCGCCCAACGTTAATTTAACAAGCACTTATTTACAATCCATAAGCACTGTAAATAATTTCAGCTACTCAAAGGCATTGAATATTGATAGCATCGAATAATGCTAACACTGACCAAAATTCTGAAACTAGAGCCATTTTAGGTGATATTTTCATTGAAATCTCAATCAGCTGTAGCTCTAAATTATTGCTCAAGGACTAGAAGACAAATTGGAACTAATTTCTAAGAATAAACAATCTCCCTAGCAAAGGTCTTTTATTTTACACTAAGTTAAAGCTCAGTCACATTTTTAAATAAATTCAGCTCTTTTGAAAAGTCCATACCCAACTCTCCATGCGAACAGATGTTAAAATATGCTAGCAGATGTTACAGTATAACTTGACTTGCCTACACTCCAGATTTAAAATACCTCAGTGAAAAAGCTTGGCTAAATAATCTGAAACCAGCCTCCTCTTCTCTCTAGCCTTTTCCTGATGTTTTCTTTTGGTCCATTTATACACCCTAGCATATGCGTGTGGTTTCTCTCTTAGCCCACCAGCTGCCTTCCTTGCCAACAATGCTACTGCACTGGGAAGAAATCACTGGGGTAGGGATTTAATTTATGATCTTCTTCCCCCGGGAGCACCCCCAAGCACGAGCACCCAAAGTAGCACTCGAACCTCCAGAAGAGGACGGAGGAAGGAGTCAGATCCTCTCCTCCTGGAGCCCGGACAGCACCAACACATTTGTTTGCAAAACCACAGCATCTCTTTCTCCTTCTGACCTCCAGGTCCTCTCCTCCTGGTCACAACCCCCCTGCCTCACACCTGCACATATGCCAAGATACCAGCAAGATCCTTGCCCCTAACACTTTCTAACCATCTATTTACATAAATGTACATGAGCAGCTTTCAGTACCTCCTCACACTGTTCCAATTTCCAAGAGTATTTTATCCTGCAGTTTCAAAGACTGAATGACAGAAGTCTAGAATATCTCTTGTACCTCTCACGGGATAAAAGAAGTTATGTACAGCCTTGTCTGGACACAAATCTACTAGTTCTACACAAATTCTTGTTTTAAAACTTTAAAGAAAATATTTTTTCTTAAGCTTACTCCAAATCTACTTTGCATTCTTCATTGGACAGCAGTAAGCAGAAGCTATTCTCAGTTTTAAAATGAGGTCTGGATTTCATTTGCAATAGTCTGGTTTATGTTATCCTAGCAAGTATGAATGCAATTTGTGCTTTCTAAGAGGACCCATTTCACCTTACCAGGACAGTGTTGTCACTGGATACTCAGTACACCTGATGTTCAGCTATCAGAATAAGGAGTCCTACAGCCTGTACTAATAACAGGATGAAAATTATTATCAGTAATCAGTAACAGTGTCCTGTAAAGGGTGTAGATTTTTTTTTAAATAAATTTGAGATTACATTTTTAGACACCACTGAACAGTTCTTTCTCTAGATTTACTGCAACGTGGAAACAACTCAACATAAATCTTTGGGTCCTCTGCCAAAGAGGCAAAATACCAGTGGCTCCAGTGCTTGTGAATTATTTTCTTAATAATTTTGAAGAAATACATATCAAATGGTTACAGTAAATAGCAGGGGCTGTACTATCTAAATTAGCTTGCTTTGTATTTAAGAATATAACTTTCAGAAGGTTTTTTGTGTTAAGAAAACAGGGTAATGCAATCCTAAACACTGTTTCTAGGAAATGCAAATGATAAAAAAGTAACTTTTGCACATCATCTACTTTACATGTCATTTTTGGCTACTAATTTTCACTACAGTCTTATCCACTGTACCTAACCCTCGTATTTCCATGGGGCATAATTTTATTTTAAACATTGCTGTAAGCTGTTTTCCATAGAAAATTTCTATTCAGGTGTTCAATATAGAAGTGAAGATGCTACATCTTTACTACTCAGTTGCTGATTGCTTTATATTGGCACTCACCAAATGTGAACATTAATGTTAAGACCTGGGTTTTTCTTAGTAAGGTTGTTCAAAGTTAAAAATTTAATTTGCATTAATTCTATCTTTCTAGCTCCATTTTTATTACTTTGGCACCAGATTTTTGACTGATATTTAGATAAGAGAGGGTGGATTCTAGACCTTCCTGGGCTTATAAACTAAAGCACTATAACTTGGGATCTGTGCAGTATCTCTCCCAAACTACAAGCATATCACTGAACGAATGGTGGGTGAAATTCTGTTTGTAATGATGGTGCTAAATTGCAAAGAATGGTCTTCTGACCTCATGTAAAATAGGGGCACTTTTTAATTGTTTGTATCAATTTATTAACATTACACCCTTTTACTGTGGCATTTTTTTTCTTTTAAAATATTGAATAATTTCTAAAAGATTTTCTTAGGTAATATAATTTCCTGCCTTTACAACCATTCTTAAGAAATACTGCAGATTTTTTCAAGTACTGATAAAAATTTAATTCTAAAAACAATTGGATACTTTACTAACAAAAATGTTTCAGCTTTCTCACTTGTATTCACATTTCCTAGCTCTTTTTCTGTACTATACCCCCACCTTCAAAGGCTTTCCACTTCTTTTCTGATGACAAGGATTGTAAAACTCATATCAAGGTCAGGCAAAAACACCATTAACAGCTACATCTCACAGATTATTATTAAATTAATAAATATATTTTTGTAATGAATGTATTGCATATCCACACACACACATATGCACATATAGATATGTGTGTGAATATCTATATTCTTATCAATCACATGGTGCCAGCGTACTGACAAGTACACAGAAGGTCTCAAGCAAAGCTCAACAATGTTAACCAAGTATTGAGTTGGCAGTGGCCAGACAGGTCCCTAACATACTCCTATTTATAATTTTTATTCAAATACACTGAGGTAGCTCTGTGTTATGATACAGACCAACATGTCCAACTGTCTAAAGGAGGAGTGTAAACATCTGTCTCGGAGGTATCCAAGAACTTGATTCAGTCATCAAGAACAGAAGCATTTAGCAACATTTGAAATCCTCCAGGATTCATAACACTGAAGGAAAAAAGTCCAACCCTTAATGGTTTAACAATACGACGGGAAATTGGTCAAAAGCTGAGATCAGCGTCACGAGCCTGAAAGGAGCCATTGAAAGGTTTTATTTAGAAAGGACCATAACAGAGCAAACTACATCAACACATTGATGTCAGTATCAACGACTTTCAGCCTGGGCTTGACTTTCACACCAATGACCTTCCAGTTCATAATAATACCCCTCTCACTGATTATGGGAAATCCTTTCTACTTCATAAGCAAGCTCAAACTGATGCACATAAATGAAAGCCAACAGCAAAGATGGAAAAGAAATGCTATATGACAGACTGCTACTACCAACAAAGAAAGTCAGGGACAATTACACAAATCCAAATGTCAGAATAAAACATTGCCACAAAATTTTTAAGAGATGTGTTCTCTTAGAAAAACAGAATATTTGAGATGGGAAGGGACCTCTGTAGGTCCCTGGTTCAAACTGAGCAATCTGCTTTAGCTGACCTTGCTCAAAAGCACGGTCAACTAGAGCAGATAGCTCAGGGCCTTCTCCATTTGGAGCTCCAAGGTTGGAGATGGTACAACTCCCACGGTCAAAAAAGGGAGGGTTTTTTATGTCTAAGTGGAACCTGTATTAAGATTCCAGGAACATAATCACCATCCCTCCTTAAAAATGAGCAGAAAAGCAAGCTTCCATATTTTGAATGGAAACATTCGTGCTTAGAAAGTTAAAACAAGCAGCTACACAGACAGGATAGGAGAAAAATGTTGTCTCTTTTTACATGTATACCAGGACCTTTAGGGGATATCAGGAGACCACAGCATCAGACAAAGACAGACAGACAGGTTTGCATATATGAATCAAAGACATGTTGTGCCAGGAACTAAAAGGCACTGCAAACAAGTCATTGGCATTTTGAGTATGAACGCTAGTAGAAAACTTTCAAGTTACAAACACAGATAATTAAACTAAAGAGCTAAAAGCTACTTCCAAAGAGACAAAAAGCCTTCAGATCACTGTAATGTCACCTAAAGACAAATTAGGGATATACGATAGTTGGCAGCTTCTACCACAGGCTTTTCTGGTGATGCTTATTTTATCTGTTCACCATTTCTGAATTTGATGAACTTCTTCAGCCAGAAGGGCTTTGTTTAAAAGCACATAGTGTACTACACTTAATCTGTACTGCTGAGTGTTACCATCAACAGATGAAGGCAAACTGAAATAAATGATTTTTAGACATACTTGTAAGCTTGGGATCAAATTCATCTAGACACCAAGTTTGGCAATTCTCATGTTGTTCCTACACAACATTCCCCTTGCGCCATATCCTGTCCTTGTTAACAATGAACTCTGGCAGATCCTTGATATTTTATTAAATGCAGTAAAATTTCGCATATCTTAAGACTGAGGTGTCAATAAGATTATGAAGCTTTACAATGGTCTTCTCAGATTGTTACAAAACTCAATTCCTTCACAGAAAATTATTCTGCATACAGACAAAAGGATGAAGCAATGAGCGAAAGAGAACAGATACCATTGAGAGAATAAACCTGAACCCTTAAATTCTGTCAGTTCTAGGTGAAGAGGGAAGAGAAGGAGAAAGAAACTCATCAGCTGATGGTTCCTTTAACCACCTCATCTAGGAATTCAAAAGGAAACATTTCAAACCAAACGTAAACAGGTGAAACACACTTCTCAGTCGGGAAAAAAAAATAGTAAGGCGAAAAACAAAGGTGTGTGTTCAAAAAAGAGGCAAGAGAGAAAAAAATACAGGTTTTTTTTTTTTTCCCCAAACCATGGCCATGTGCATAATATACATAAAGGTCCTTACCTTTTTCACTGACACTTTCACTTTCTATCTCCACATCTTCACAGCTAGTATATTCTGGTGTTGATGCCCCTTCTTCCTCTGAGCTACTAACTGACATCTGCCTTTTCTTTCCGCCTCTTTTTGCTCTATGAGGCTTTGGAGGGGATGGCCGCACTGATTCCGACTGGTCAGAGCTAAGGGAATCATTCCTTAGCATGGTCTCCATTTTTTCCCGCTTTGCTTTTCGCATGAGAATAGCAGAGCTAGGATCAAGGCGGGTCTGTTTTTTAAAGGAATCGTGGTTCTTGTATTCTACATGTTCTATAGGAACTGGACTATGCCTGGGAGTTGGTGGGCTATGATTAGTTAATTGTTTAGAAACAGAAATTCTTACATCACCTGTTCTGTCTATAGAGTACGACCTCTGAGTTTCCACAAGAGATTTTCTGTCCTGAGCTCCCTGTAATTGTGAGCGTTTTCCTAATTTATTCTCAGGTACCTCCGCTTCCTCCACTTCGGTATGTGGCAAAGCTACATCACTGTGTCTTCGCTCGTGCCGTGCTTTAGAAACTTTCGCATGCATGCGCATCTGCTGTTCCTCAGGATGTGGTTTTACAGGATATCTTGCCAGATTGGGGTCACTCCTGTAACGAGTATGATATTCATCTTCCTTCCTTTGTTTTTCATCATCAGGCACTTTGCCTTCCTCAAGTTTCTCTGGTAGGTCTGGGTAATCCTGTGACTTGCCTTTCTCCAGCCTTCTACCTTCATGCCGCTCTTTACGCTCCCTCTCATCTGCTGGTCCTTCTTTTGGAAGTGAGGATTTTGGCACACGCTTACGCTCACTCTTTAAACCTTTGCCATTCTGGTCTGAAACCAATATTGTCTTCTTCCTACAATAAAAAGGAGTACAACAATTTAAAGAATTGAATGCAAAATAAAAATACTTGTGTACACCGTTATGGTAAATAGAGTATAAAAAAGAATAAACTATGGCAAAGCATAGAAAGGTACTGGATCTATTAACATGAATTAAATCTATCAATCCTTCCAGTGGTACTTTTATTTTCCACAGCAAACAACTCCCAGACTCCACAAAAACATGAATTATGGATGGTCCATTTAATTGAGCAGAATCACAAAGAATATCAACATGGATAAATGCAGGTTAAAATAATTTACCCACATAAGCAGGAAGACTCAAAGTCATCTTTGTAGTAACTGTAGCACTATGACAGAGTATTGGAGTATGCTCTCCGTTTTTCTGGCAGCAGTCAAGAGGGTTACCAATTAACCACATATACACAATCCACTTCAACCACCCTGACAATATAGATACGCAAACCACAAAATGGAGCATCTGCCACAATGGTATTACAGAAAGAAGTAATATGGATATTAAAAAAAAATGCACAAGAGAATATATGCAGAAACAACAATATTTGACCTAGTTTGCTTTATCTTATTAAAACTCTAAAAACAAGTGCCCATTTTATAAGCATATAAAGAAAAGTAAATTGACTCCTTGACATAAATTAATGGTATTCCTTTCTCTGGTAATAAAAGAGGATGAAAAATGTAATTTATTTCTCTATACAGACAAAGTACAAAACAATGAATAATGAAGCTGCATGAAAATTGTGCTCTCTCTTTCATCTTCTGCTTTGGGAGAATAAGCAAACCAAAGAATCCCAAAATTCCCTTATACAGGGTATGTTTTTTTCTCTCACCATTACAGTTGCCCTTTTGTTTTCCAGTTCACATATAAATCCATCGATTTTGAAGAAGGCTGAACACCGCTATACACTGTATTTGAGATGAAACTGCATGGGGACAAAGTCACTATGACTTTGTTTTGTGGCACTGCATCTTCCCTTCCACAACTGATACGTCTTCAGATTACATATCACAGATTTTCTCTATTGCATCTGACAGGACAGGCAAAGTTGGATACAATCCAAGTTAAGTTCCTGTCTCCTTTTTCTCCATCTCCTGTTCCTCATGAGTTTTCGGCAATACGTGGGACCTGAGTTTACCATAGAAGGTCTCCATTCAAAACCCTTGGACTTCATTTGAAAGTCTCAATGACAAGTATATTGTATAATATGTACATATATATATATATGGACAATGAATACAAACATGACTTTTGGATAGAAAAGCTGAAACAGATAAGCATTTTGCTGCCCTAAAAGTGTCCTTCAGATGAGTGATGACTACTTTGGGGGCCTTCCCAGTGTTGTGAGAAAAAACTCAACAGAATCAGGGGAGCTCACCATCTGTTCATTTACATCATACATATGCATAACACTAACCTGAGTTTTGGTCCAGTTAAAACCCAGACAGACCTCGCACACACAGTAAGTTACTAGGCACTGTTCCTCATCGATTTTCAACTTCAATAGCTATGAAAAAAAAACCTATCAACCATTCTGTCCAAGAGAGAATCTTCTATGGCAGACTCTTGTTGCCATAGGCTCCCTCCTCGACTGCTCTGCCATCTGCCAGGCAGCAGCCAAAAGAACAGCAACTGCTTCATCACATTATCCTCTCTTGATTTGCTGCTCTTCAACCCATTCATTACAGTGAATCAAGCTCAGGAATTTACTCATTTACTCACATAAAATACAATAGTTTGCTTCTGGTTGGCTTTATTCTTGCGTAGAACTTGCTCTGAATTCAAGATGCTCTTCATGAATGTTTACTTTGCAGGTTTAAATGAGCTCTTTTAAGAGTTCCTGATTTATTATTAAAAATAATATAATCATTGATAAAAAGATGACACATATGGATATCTGACAGAATTCCAAAGCACGGGTTTTCTGTTTGTTTGGAGAGTTTTTTGGGGGAGTGTTGGTTTTTTAAATTCTAGTACGTTATTTCATCAAATTAAAGGCTTGCTCTTTGTTTAGTAACTTTAAAATACCTGCCAAATTTAAAAATTCAAAGTAACCTACAATCCTATATTAAAAGCATACACAAAAACACACTGAAGCACATGGAAATATTCCTAAAATACTATTATTATTTTTTTTCCTCATCTCTGTTGCACAGACCAAATCAGACAATGTATCCTTCCCTAGTCAGTAAATCAACTCATTCTTTGTTCTTACATGATTCTAGACATATACAAGGCCCAGCTGACAGCCTTGTGTACTGTTACTGAACAAGCACTTTTAACTGTGAGGCACTTTCAAGACAGAAAGTATTACCTCTCTCTGGGAGGTTCACTTCTAGACCTTGAAGAAACTTGCTTTTGGTCCAGGCCCATAGCCGGCTGTGATACTTCTGCTCCTTTCCTCCGGTCGGACTGCGCACTGGAAGAAGAGATTTCCTGTGATGAGGCAGTTGCTGTACTTAGGGGAGTCTGTGATCTCGATCGCTCTTGAAGTCTTGCTTTCTTTTCTCTCGGTGCATCCGAGCTTCCACCAGTTGCTGTATCACTCAGTGTTCCGTCCTGGCTGGGTGAGGGCTGTGGTCCACTTCCAAAAAACCACGCTCCGGATTTCGTTAGGATTTCTTGTTGCTTTCGACATAAATTGCATACCCACATAACCTAGTTGAAGACAACAAGAAGAGTCAGTGCAGCTACCCCTCGCACCCTGAAACACATGCTCCCTATCGCAGAGCAGGTACGATCTCTCGCTTTGCTCTAAACCGGTGAGGCTGGTGCTCATGACAGGACGCAAAACATGCTTCTCCAAGCACTGACTGCACTGCCTAGAGCCAAGCATCCCACAGGCACATGCTATGCGAGCTTCTCCAAAATGTGCTGCCAATACATGGTAGTCCTACCTGCAGCAATCCCCACTCAGCCCCACCCTAGCTCTCTTCTCAATAAACACCGACAACCCGACCACCACATTGTCCCTGGTGTTGATGCCGTTGGGGTGGGCTGGGTTCCTTTCACTGGTGTGGATGGCTGTCAGGACAAGCCTATTGGAATGTGAATGGGACTGGGACCTCGGGTGGCAGCATCCTGCCTAGTTAACTCCAACCTCTGCTGGCACAGAAAACTGACCTGGTTTGTAATTAATTTTTCTCACATAACATAATATTACCCTGCAAATAAATCCAGCATTTACTGTGCATGGTTTCAGCTACATCCACAGCAACTACTTACCAGAGATGTAAGGGAAGACCCAAAGAAACCTACTAACAGATAACTGAGTGCACCAATTAAAAGACTGCAAAAGTAGCATATTTTGTACTACTTGGAAAAGATAATTTACTATCTCTCTGAGTTATAGCTGTAATAGTAAATAAATAAATTATTTATTTTAATTGTCTCTGGCAATCACAATTAAATTGTGTACATAGATGGTGCTTCTTACAGTTTATTTTTTTTTTAATTCCAGCTACACAGATAAACTGTAGCACACACAGGAAAGCAAGATTCCATGTTTCAAGTCTATATATAGTACAAGACAGTTTTATGTACAGGAGTAAATCACCAGAGAAAAAGAAAAGGTTAATCAGGATTCTAAAGTGTGTGAATATTTAAGAAAATAAATTAGACAAAAAAGAGTCTTGAGGCAGAAGAACAAAAAAGGTAAAATGCATGAAGAATACACAAGAAGTAGGATTTTTGTCAGAAATAAAGACAGAGATGAGAGGAAACAAAGCTGACATCTAATAAGGAAAATGGTAAAGAAAATCTTTGAGATTAATGAGGAAAGAAGTAAAAGAATTAGCAAAACTGTAAAGAGGGTAAGAAGGATGACAAAAATTGGAATGAAAAATACGCTTAAATTATTTTCTGTAAACACAGGAATGACACAAGAGTCACAAAACTATAAAACACTTAAAATTAAAAGGAACACAAAAACCAATCACTTCAGGGAAGAAATTGCAACAGGCCAAAGCTCTGGTGCCGAGTTCTGTTATTCCCTGTCCTAAGGAGGCTGTGCATGGCTTACATGGCATGATGAAAATTTTAGGCATTTTCAACATTTAACATAATTAAGTTTTATTTAAAACACCCTTAAACAGACTAGCTGTTTAGGTCTGAAAAATACATCAGAACTTTCAATACCATTTCTGTACTGTTTGACCAAACCACACTGAGAAGACATCCAACTTTTGTCCCTGTATCTGGATTGTGCCTTTATCAAAAGACGACTGCTATATTTCTTCGATTTAAGAAGGATAATAAAATATCTATTCCAATTTTAAGTAATTAAAAATGCAATCAAAATTTACAGTTATTCCAACAGTGGCACAAACATGTATTATGATAAAAACATTCTCAGTAGGATAAGAGGAACAGCAACTTTGACAAATTAAATGCTAGTCCTTTAGCAAAAAAAATCCCTTGATTCCAGAACATCTTAATTCCTTCATCTAGCGTAACTCACAAAACAGAGATTCAGTTTATCAGACTGTCTGTTCTAATAGAATAGATTTTTAGTCTATCTGGTATTATTACTACTGGTATGTAAAAAACCAGCAAGACTAAAAAGAAAAGAACCTCACATTTTTAAATGTCCTTATAGCCTCTGACACAATTGTTAGCTCATTAGACAGCAAGAGTGTGGGTGCACGTCTGTGTATGAAATCTAAGTCAATACTAGAAAACAAACTCATTAAGGAAAAATATGTCATTGCCTGTATTTTACCAGTTTACAGGGAAAGTTGAAAAAAGTATTAATAAGAAAACAAATCAACTAGAGTTTGTTTAAAGGAACGATAAGAAATACTAAAGTAAAATTTAAATATTCTAATTAAACTACATATGGGTGTATGTATGCAAGCACATTTAAATGAGTAAAGATGGTAACAGACTTCATTTACAATTTAATGCATTTGATCATTTAAAATATGCATAAAGTATGTAACAAACTTCAAGAAATTATCACTCATTTACATAATCACCTTTGATATTGTAATTCATTTTATGCAAAATATTATGAAATCCAAACAAATAGGAATAGCTAATGCACAAATAGACATAGAAAAACACAGATTATAGAAAGAAGAAATACTAGGCATGTAAGTACAAACCCATTTTCTTACAGCTCTCTTTAAACAGCACAATAGTTTGGACACAATACATACCGATCACCACAGATCACACATGTAGGAAATCTGCATTATACTCACATACAAGCTACACTATCATCCCTGTTAGGAATCTCTTCAGGACTTAATGTTACATTTGCCTTCAGATGTACCCAGTCCGAAAGGTAAAACAACAAAAGGTTTTCTTTAAGAGGGGAAAAAACAAAACTCGAGGTAACAAAACAGTTTCAGTGACAAAACTGTATATTGAAAAACATTTTTAGATAACTATGTGGAGCAAGCAATTTAGCAGCATGCAGGAATTATATCCTGATTGAATATACTGGGATGTGGTCCAAACTAATCTAAACTAAAGCAGGTCTGTGTAATAACTTATCTTAACAATCCACAGATGTTAGGCAAGCAAACAAATGCTCTGATGAAGGATTACAGTTCTCTAATGTGGCTTCTGGACCTCCACGAGATGCATCAGTAAAATGAAGAGCGTTAGACAATTTTTACTTTGGCCTATCTCTTCAAAAACCGTTTCTGTTTACCCTTTTCTGGATGGTGAGCTCTGATGCAGTGCTACAGTAAGTCATTCAAAGACATCCAGAGTCTGGTTTTTGTTGTTGGGCTTGTTTCTGGTTTATTGCATCCTTGCATAGGTCAATCCATATCTGCACATGAAGCTATTACAGAGAACCAGTAACGGGGTGCTCCTCATTCAAAGGGTTCATACGCATGGCTCTGGAAAAATGTGCATTTTCACAGCATAGCAAAGGGTTCTGGGCTTTACCGCTACATAACAAAAACAAAGTGGCACATACAGGACTCAGCAGAGGTGGGTCAACAGTCCCCACAGAGATTCACGTGGAAACTTTACAAGCTGCGTGAAAACATGCTAGAAGGATCCCATGCTTGCCTTCACATGGAATACGGGGTATTTCATTCACAGAAAAAATATTCCTCAAACTTACTCTTACAGGTACTGTTGAATGTGATCCACAATGAGTAGGAACAGTATTCCTGTACTAACACAACATGAAATTCCAACTTGAAAGAGCCCATAGTAAACAACATATACAACTATACACAGAGAAAAAGAGCATTTTCAGTTACAAAAATAAGAACAGTGCTTCATGACTACGTATTTCAAAACTGCATTTTAGAATGCAGAAAAAGGCATTTTTCAAATTCAAATTTGGAGACTTCCAAACATGCACTGGAAGGCTAAAGTCACATTAAGGGGGACACAAACTTTATATTCAATTTGTGTGACACATGCCAGGCAAAACTCAGGCTAAGGTCAGAGCAAGTTCCCCAAATCCTACACCCAAGCCCAGATTCTGAGAAGACTCCATAAGGAGCACAGTCCTTCACGCTTCATGAGTTTAGAAATGGCAAACCCACAGTTGTACTGACTCCCACGCATCCTGCTTCATCTCACAGCAAATTAGGTAATAAGTGTGCTAATGTACCAGGTCACAAGCTATTCCTTACTGAACCTTCATGCTATCTTAATTATTTCCCTTCTGAAGGGTATACACACATCTTTTCAGTTATTTGTTAACATTCCTTTAGCCACCTTCTTCTTTGCATTTCTAGAAGACACTAGTTATTTCAGACAGATCTAATTAGGCAGACCCCCTCCTCTACTTGAGGTGCCACTGACTTCAGCAGAGCTCTGCCACCATCCTACAAGTCACCTCTTGAAAGTCAGAGGGAAGAAATTATATCGATTTGCTCTTCCAAAACTATTCATTCACAGAATTAAGTTAGACTATGTATCACTCAGAATTTCTGGGATAACATAAAAACATGCAGCAAACCATGAAATTAGTATATAGCATTGCATTTCTCTCTCTTGCTATATCAAAATGAATTCTGTAATAAAATCCTAGCTTAAGTGTCACGACAGCTTCACTCCATTAAAATATAAATAAATGAAGCTGAAAACCTACTTGAATCCTTGCATTAGTCCAAAATCTAAGTAAGTAAACAACTCTAGCTTTCTAACGAAAATGTGCTTGTGAATCCAAGCTTTCATTAAACATATTTCCCAAAATTGTACAGACAGCTGAGTTCATCCAGTGACTCCAGGTCACCAAAAGGGAAGGCCTTCTCCCCACCTCCCTCCTCTCTTGCTCTTCTTTCTCCCTGTCTGGGTTTGTCCTCTCCCCTCCTTGTTCCCAGCTTCACCATACTGCATGCTCCCTTGTACCCCCTCCCTTGGTACTGCCAGGTCCTCCCAGGAGCCACTTGCATTTAAAAACACAGTAGAAATTAATCTGTGTTTTTAATTGATTTCATTTTTGTCACATGTATTTTTCTCATGGAGGGGTATGATGAACAGTGAAATCACGTGGCAAGGAACAGAGGCAAATGGGGGAAGAGGATGTTTTCTTTATGGCAGTGGCTCACCATCTCCTGTTAAACTATGTCTTGAAATGACACTCATACTAGTACACTAAACTTTCACAGAAATGTTTTCAAGTACTGCTGCTGAATTATATGAAACAACCTGCACCTCTACTAGGATCTCTGCTCTACTTCAAAGCAAGGTGGCTGCATACAAACTGGCTTCTGGAGATAAGCCCTGGAGCACCCCAACTCCCAAAGCACCAGGAAAAATTGATGAGAAAGTGCTGGTGGGCAGAAGAGCATGCCAAGCAGCCTTCTGTTGGCTTACTAGTTAAGATACTCTAATGTCTAAGAGCAGTTGCAGATTAGGTTTAATTTGTTAGTCAAGAAGTAGCCTAGGAGCCCAGATTCTGCTTTTGCTGAAGCCTCTCTACACTGAAGGGTTCAAAAGGACAGTACAATTCTCTACCACTCTTCCCTCCAATACAGAGTTCAGCCATTTCAGGACTGTAATAAAAAGACATTTTAGCACTCCCTGTTCTTCCATTCCTGTGCAGAGCAGATTTTCTTCACAGTTTAGGTTTTTAGCTTGATATTTTAACCCCAGTTTGGCAAGAAATTGAGGTTTATGATGACAGTTGATCGGTTTCTTCCTCCTTTTCACCCTGCACCCTTCAATAATGATCTCAACCCACGAGTCCTTTTTTCCCTTTACCCCTTTAATTCTCTCCCCTATCCTTGGATGGGGGTATTGGGTTGAGTGGGTGTGTGTGAGTTCCCCTAGCCGTGGGGGGGGGGGGGGGAGGGGGAGGGAAATTGTGTGAGCGGGTGTGTGGTTTGGCCCCCAGCCAAGGGCTAACCCATCACACAGCCATATGTATATGTCTTCTGTACCATAAGGCATAAAAAATGGCATCAGATGCCTAATTTTAGGCAACTGGACACACAATTCACAGGGTGATCCTAGTCTTATTCCTGGCTTAAGTTTCTAAACCCACAATTACAAACTGCCAATAGAATGATGTAGAAAAGGTACAGTAAAGCATTGATTGAAAGAGTTAACATCAAAAGGCTTTTTAAGTAGTCATTTCAAGACAGAAATAAAACAAAAAACAACTGACTCTCTTCATATTCCCTTCTGCCAAAATCTCTCAGCTACAACTGCCAATCTTTCAGGAAGCTGCCGACAACTTCCACAAAACTCAAACATTCTCTAGAATAATCCTGCAGCAAACTGAGTGCTGGCAGTGATACATTCAGACAACTATAAAGTTAACATATGAAATATCTCTAAAACAGCACCCACCCGGGTTCCAGTCACTATCACAATGTACTTCTCTGAGAATTCCTTTGGAGTTCAAAGAAGAAATCAAAATTGTTAGCAAAGAAGTCTTTGTTTTTGTCTAAAAATTCACAACATCACATTTACATACAATATTTTGAAATATTCTCCCCCTGCAATTTTTTTTCTACTACACAAATAAATTAATTTAATACACACCACTAAAAAAGTACTACAAAAAATGTAGTCTTGTCTCAGCTCCAGTTGTGACCTCCTAAATTACGACTATAGATTGGACTAATCTGTGAAACTTTGCACCTGAACTTCCTTGCAGCTCTGGTTTTAGGTCTACTTCTAACTAAAATTATCAAAATTTACAAACTTACAATTTGGAGAGAGACAGAAGAGACTATCCTACCAAGAGAAAGGAGGGATTAAAAATCAAAGAGACTCGGGAAGTATTAATTGCTTGGGCTGATTTGTCTGGGCTTGAGATTACATTTCTGGAAAAAAAAGCAAACCCTCAAGAAAAGTTTATGGAGCATGTGACAGTGCAGGCTTTATTTATTCACAGGTCATCATGGTGAGGCTTAGATCACTTTTTTTGAAACTCAGCAATCCCAAACATCCCAAGGGTTTGATTCCTCCACAGGTCCTGCATTTAAGCTTACCCCATTTAAATCCATTTTCCATATTGCTACATCCACTCCTTCCTCACTCATCATGTCCACACTACAGTTTCACCCTCAGTATTTCTGCTTCCTCAGCAGTGGGAGAATTCTAATCCCCAGCAACAATCACAGCTTCCAAAAGCTCTGCTTTGGTTTCTCTCTTTCCTTACAGACCAGTTTCTTTTTCAGCTTTATTTCTCTTGCCTGAATTTCCTTCAATTTCTTAATATATTTCTTATAACATAGTAGCCACTAATTGCTAATCACATTTTCTGTAACATCTATCTCCATTTTTCATAGACCATTAAGCTACACCAGAAATCATTATTTCACAGATAATTTTTCTATATTCTTCTAACCTTAAGAACTACAAAAAGTTTTGAACTTTTTGAAGTTTTGAACATTTGGCTGTCTTGATGAGACACACAAGCATCAACTGTGTGCTCTTAATCACTTCATGGTTTCCATAGTCACAGATATACATGGAACATAGAAATATTTTTTTTAAAAAAGACAGAAGTCTAACAAAATAAGGTACGTGGCATGAAACAGCTTACAGTTAGGACTGATGTAAAATTTCAGTTGTCATTCAAAAAGCAGAGAGAACTCACCAGAAGCTTTCCACTCCATTTATCCACTTATATATTTATAAACTGCAGTAAAAAAATAAAAATGCTCAGAACAAGACTGTCTTTAACAGTGCATGAGTGTGTACATCATCTCTGCGGCAGCTACGACACCATTATTTATGTTTCTATACTATTTTTTATGTAAATATTATTTTATACAAACTGTCAAAATAATTGCAGTAGAGAGGAGAGGAGATTTTTTTTGGTATAGAATGGAAAATAATTTATGACAGAAGAAATTGGAAATGTGTAGCTGTATGGAAGTTGTAAAGAAGATTAGTCAAAATGGAAACACAGTCAAACTGCAGAGTCAAATTCTTGAAGTAAAAGAAAAACTCACTGAAGGAAAAGTGGGTGGGTCAACTGATGGAGGTCATAGGGGACTTGACAGGCATGAACTAAATTCTGACTTCATATTCTCAAACACAAAAAAATTAAAAATACTGTTACAGACTCTCCATCCTTGGAGGCATTCAAAACCTAATGTTACACAGCCCTGGCAACCTGATACACTCGGGCCTGCTCTGCGTAGGGATTCCGACCAGAGGATCTCCAGAGGCCCCTTCAAATTTCAACCATTCTCTGATTCTGTACGGAATAAAGCACTGAGAAATTTAAATATCTTGGCCCTATGGTTCTTCAACTATGTTAAATATTACTATGCTTGCAATACTTCACCACTAGGTCTGCTTCTTTTTTGTCTCACTATCTACATAGGTTTCTGCCCTAAAGCAACCAGTACATAAAATATGAAAAATTCTGAGTTGGAGAAGCACTGTACTTGCACAAGGGACTATGGAAAGACCACGGTATATTGACCTGTTTTCTTCCAGGAGCATACAAAAGTCCATAAACATAGCTGCTTCCCTCCGCTGTCTGAGAGCTTAAGATTACTGCCACCAAACGCTGGTGGAGTGACTGCATGCTTGAAAGCTTCCAATATGAGTTAGTGAGAACCAAGTTGTTTTATATTTTTCATATATATATATATGCATCTCCAGAGATTTCAGAGATTAAGTCCCTCTATCCTGTGTTGAAGTTTGGACTTGAAGGTTGAGGGTTGAAGGTTGGTCTGGATGATCCTTGAGGTCTTTTCCAATCTTAATGATTCTATGATTCTACGATTCTATGAAGTAAAGTGTTAACAGCTGATGGTGTTCCCTCTAGATTCAAAAGAGACTGTCTGCCTAAAACCTGTATTTGGGGTTCCCAACCTGTGAAATGCATCTCACTGTTGAGTTACTCAGAGGACCATACTGGCCTTGACAGCCACTAGGAGTATGGGATGATCTGTGCTGGGCAATTCTGTCTGCAGGGACAGTTCAGAGGGAAGAACAAGGGACAGAGGAGGTGAGCAAAACGTACAGAGACTGCTAGGATCCATAGGAAGGGACAGCGGAGCTGAGACTAACAGAGCACTATGCAGACAGAACGCGGAAATCCAGGGGCTCTGAGGAAGAAGAGAATGATTACTGGCTGTGTAAATAGGGACAGAAGGCAACAGAGGATGGCTGGCAGTTCAGGAGTATTCCCAATGAGCCAAATATACAGCAGAGTGACACTCTTGTTAGGACAAAGACGTTTATGGATGACATAACTACCTGCCCAGGGAATGTAAGGGACTGCGTGCAGTACAACAAATGCCCAAAAGCACTCTGGTTGAGAGCGCAGCTTGACAGAGGCCTTCTCTGACCACTTTGACTGATCATCTTTCCACCCACAGGGCATTGCACTGGATGACTACCAGCTCTGCTTACCCAGAACCCCACCAACTCCTATGTTGGGAAGTCCTGACTGATGAGGTTTTTTTCTTAGAGCTCCCACACCCCCAACTCCACACAAAGTCTAGAATAAGGCTGTCAGAGCCTTACAACAAGGCTGTGAAATTAAGCATCTAATTTCCAAGTGATTCAGTGAAGGAGAGGCTGGCACCAAAGGTATGCTTCCTCCCACGCCCGGACAGCCCTGCACACAGCCTGGGATGGCCAGTGCCCTTGCCACTGTCCTTCTGAGGCTGAGGGCAAAGATGTGAAAAGGTCTCTGATTAATCTGTTGCAGTTACTTTTTTATATCACATACAGACACAATACTAAACACAATTTGGAAAAAGATGGAAATGTAACCTTAAATAAATGAAATCATGACAAACCTCTACCAGCTTGATCCTTCGTGTTTTAATATTTTTTAAGCAAGCAAGAGCAACTATTATCACTGAAAGAGTAAAATTCATATTACATGATTGCACATTATTTTCATATTATTAATATTTAGCTTCCAGAACTAAAAAAAAAAAAAATCACCATAGCAGAAATATACCTAGAACTTTTCACGCTTGGGGGATGTTAAGTATCATATGGTACCTACTTATAAATTAGTATTTTGCAACAGTTAGTACTGTCAAAACCCAGTAAGGGTTTTGACAAAGCACCAAGTAGGATTATACCCTATACATGTTATACACATTCATGATTCACAATCCATCCCAGACAGACCCTTTAGTTTGTAGCATTCTTCACACAATTAAAAACACTTAAGCTTGTTTTTTTGTTTTGCATGTAAATGCGTGGAATGCTTAAAATAACAGAAGGCATTTTCTTCCCAGTTTGATATCATCACTGCAGCTTAGTAGATGTTTATAACAGCTATTTTTAAAACAAACATATGCTTTCTTTGTGCAACATTCTGCCTTACACAGATAAGCAACCTGACCTCCTCTTCTGAAAAACCTACCAGACTAGCTTGAGAAACCACAATATACCACTCAACGTGTTATTGGCAGTTACTCCCTTACCAAAAGGATGAAAAAGGTTTTTGGCTTTTTGGTTTTTTTACATTTCATCTTTGTTGATCCTACCTTCTGAGATGTCCATGGTCCTTTCTCTTAATTCTCCCACCTCTCGCTCCAGGTGCAGAGTCTGAAGCTAAGTTGGTTAAGTCTGTGCTATCTGTGCTATCAAGCTCGAGCACAAAGGAATCTCAGTATATCTGGGATGGAAGATTTGAGGAAGGGGAAGAGAGAATATCAGTGTTCTACAACAAATTTGAGTGGATATCTAAGATTAAAAAAAAAAACAAAACTACGGAAAACAATGTGGTTTTGGTGAGGAAAAGTATAGATTTTTAGGAGAGTAAAGACTACAGGGTGACTGAGAAAGGGATAAACAACTGTGAGTTTGAATATGGAAGGTTTAAAAGACAAGGAAAAGGAAAATGGGGCAGGAAAATTCAGTAGGAGCTTTGTGCCAGCATAAGAATATTATAAATTTTTTAACTGAACTAAACAGTGCATTGGTAACAGACAATTCACAGAGCACCCCCGGTATCAAATTCAGAAGTTTACTGTCCTGAATTTAGAATACTACTGGCAGACAACAC
>NW_010103210.1:0-1204 GCF_000699245.1 Pterocles gutturalis | reverse complement strand
AAGAGGAGAGTTTCAACAAGGTAAGAAGATGTAAAGCAGTGCAGAACATTACAGTTGGGAAATTCAAACAGTAATGATGTTGCATTATCAAGGAAGCTACTGTTACAAAAACAGATTCAAAAAGTGAGATCAGAACTTTGCTGGATGATGAGACAATCATTCTGATCTTCTGCACTTACCTGTATATTCACTGATATCTAATGAGGCTTTGTATATCCTAAACAAATAAAAGGCATATAGCGCAGTGATGACTTAAGGGTATGGGCAGAAGAGGCAACAGTTAAGGATATCCTGCCTCTGTATTATCAGAAATAGAGGGATGCATACTCCATGGTGGTACAAACATAGGGACCGTGAGCCCTCAGTCCACATTTATACATTGAAGACTTTTTGTGCTCATATGTACAGTCTGTTCAACACAAGCAAGCAATGTTTTTAGACAGGTAACTGATTTATATGTCACAGCTTCCTGTATGTATCAGGAGCTGGAAGACATTTAATAGCCAGCTAGATCCCTCTTAAATGCTATCTCCCCGGGAACTTGCACCTTATAGAGAGGAAAGAGAACTGCGTCAGCAGCTAGGGAGAGAACTTCTATACTTCCTGCTTGGTAGAAGGTAGTCTGCCATAGCAACAGCTTCCAGATCTGGGGGGAGGGGGGTCCATCTACTGTTGCCTAAACTTGGATTACCTTTCCTGCATACAGATGGTGGCTGGTTTTAATGTTCACTATTCAGCCATATTTGAAGTAGCTGAACACTGAACACAACCACAGGGCTTGCAGGAAGCAGGAATATTTCTGATCACCTGGTACATCTGGAAAAAAATAACTCCCAGATACATCAGCCTTTTGCTGGGTATGGCTTGACCACCTTTTGAACTGAAAAGATCATTTTGACCAGCCCATCTGATAAACTTTCTGTGCACAGTACCATTCCCCTCAGTTTTAATTTGATCTCATCATCATTGAACTTTTTTTTAATTCAGATTACATAATATAGCCACCAGATTCATCCCAGACAAAGAAATCAACTTTGTTTATTTTAAATTCAAAACAGACATAATAGACAAATCAAACAATTCCACCCTCATCCATAGCCACAGGGGTTTATGAAAGTTTTTCTAGATTGTTTTATTTCGGTAATACCTGTTGTTTCTAGACTGTGAGTTTAAACATTCACAGAATCACAGAATGTCAGAGATT
>NW_010103209.1:0-983 GCF_000699245.1 Pterocles gutturalis | reverse complement strand
AAGAAGACCCCCACGGCGATGAAAGACCCCAAGTTGGGTTGAGAAGACCCCAATGGTCACCATTGGGTCATGGAAGACCCCAAGTTGGGTTGAGGAGACCCCCATGGCCACAGTTGGGTCAATGGGGACCCCAAGTCGGGTGGAGAACGTCCCCATGACCACGGTCGGGCCATGGAAGACCCCAAAGTGGGTCAAGGATGCCCCAAATTAGGTTGAGAAGACCCCAACGGCCACTGTTGGGTCATTGGAGACCCCAAGTTGGGTCAAGAATGTCCCAATGGCCATGGTTGGGTCATGGAAGACCCTCAACTGGGTCGAGAAGGCCCCAACGGCCACCGTTGGGTCATGGAAGACCCCAAAGTGGGTCAAGAAGACCCCAAGTTGGGTCCATGACCCCCCAATGGCCATGACTGGGCCATGGAAGAACCCAAGTTGGGTGGAGAACGTCCCCATGACCACGGTCGGGTCAACGGAAAATCAAAAATTGGGTCAAGAACGCCCCAAATTGGGTTGACAACCCCCCAATGACCACAGTTGGGTCATGGAAGACCCCAAGTTGGGTGGAGGAGACCCCAAGGGCCACCGTTGGGTCATGGAAGACGCCAAAGTGGGTCAAGAACACCCCAAGTTGGGTCGATGATCCCAATGGCCACAGTTGGACCATGGAAGACCCCAAGTTGGGTTGAGAAGATCCCAACGGCCACCGTTGGGTCATTGGAGACCCCAAGTTGGGTCAAGAAGACCCCAACGGCCACGATTGGACCATGGAAGACCCCAGGTTGGGTTGAGAACGTCCCCATGACCACGGTCGGGTCAACGGAAGACCAAAAGTTGGGTCAAGAACACCCCAAACTGGGTCGATGATCCCGCAATGACCACAGTTGGGTCATGGAAGACCTTCAACCGGGTCGAGAAGACCCCAACGGCCACGATTGGGTCACTGGAGACCCCAAGTTGGGTCAAGAACGTCCCAAATTGGGTCG
>NW_010103208.1:0-856 GCF_000699245.1 Pterocles gutturalis | reverse complement strand
CACACGTCAAGCTCAGAATGCCAGAAAAGTTGTGCCAGGCTGGCGCTATCCCAACAAGCAGGAGCGCGCCAGACCCTACGGATGGCAACCCATGCACATACCGTGCTCCTCGAGCACAACGAGCGGCAACGACATCGAGACCTCAGCAAGGGCTAAGACACATGAGGAAAAACTACACAAACCACACACCAACACAGACACAGGCTGGAACTGCCCTGCCCGGCACACACCAGAGCTCCGCTGAAAACTCAACCGTTTTTGCCCGGGCCCTGGACAACCCTCGCCCCTACGATAACTTGAAAACCCCTCCCTGAATTCCCAGCCTTGGCCGCTCCCCATGCTCGGTCCTTCCACTTAGCTGCCAGAGGGCTGGGCATTTTAATCCATCCTCGACAAAGGCCACCCAGACTAACTTCGGTGTTGCAGTCATCACCCGGTTCCTCTTCATCATCTGCAGAGTGTCATCGGTCATCTTCACACCAGTCGACGCCAATCTCTTCCGCAATGACGGCCTCCTCAAAAGTGCCCAGGCGTTCCGCTCGTTCACAGTCTGACGCTGGATGTTGTGGCCAGCGTCACCTGGAGCACCTGTAAATACCAAAACCAGGAATTACTTTGAGCCCAATTATCTATAAAGTTCCTCTGGGAATTACAAAGGCTACTGGACATTTTTTTTTTAACACGGTGACTCAAAGATCTCAAATGGACACCGTACGACTAGAGAAACAGGTCCTAAAAACACAAGAGATAAACAAGAGCCAGAGAACACAAGTGCATCTTTTGCATTAGCAATGTGTCCAGGTATGCAATTAAGCTTCACTTTTCTCTGTTTCCTATAGCCTTTACCCAGGCCCCT
>NW_010103207.1:259-5946 GCF_000699245.1 Pterocles gutturalis | reverse complement strand
GGGACCCGGCTGGTGTCCGGGGGGCTGTGGTGCAAACAGGACCCCCTCATGCCATGCTGGCCCCGTGGCTGGCCATCCCCCTCTGCGTTTGATATCACCATAGGGTGATGAAGCACAGGGTGACATGGGGACAGCTGCCCCTTTGCCTTCCCCGCAGTGGGACACTCTCCTCCCATGGTCTCTCCCAGCCCTTCTCCATCCTCCTTGCTTCCCGGCTGAGAAGCGTTCCTCCAACCCCAACAGCCTGGCGTGGCTGCACCATCCACCCTGCGAGAGCTGTGCAGCTGCAACACCCTCCCAGCACCCAGCACCCAGCACCCAGCCGCCCCCTCATTTAGGAACTAATTGTGGGCTCCTCGGCTTGTGCAGAATCCGTGTTTTCCCGTGCGGCTGATGCAGAGGCAATGCTGTATGACGGCTGTTGTGATACCACAGCTCCAATTTCCAGAGGGATCCCGGGCACTCGTTCTGCTGCCTTCTCCCTGGTGTAAACCCGGGGTGGCTTCAGTCAGCAGAGCTCCAGGTGCCATCTGCTGCTACAGCATCAGCCACAGGCAAGCTCAGAGATGAAAGCAAGCTGGAAATTTTCCACCAAACAGCACTTTCTCCCTATGAAACAGCATTTTTTTTTGCCAAGGAGAAGTGAGAAGAAAAACCACATCCTTTAGGGCTTCATAAATACAACAGGATTTTTGTGTTCAGCCACACTTCTCATGGGCAGGAGACGGGGAAAGAGCCGTTGTCACACCAGCTCTGAGCAGGATAATATTGGGCTGAGGCAGACGGACAGACGGAGGATTGGCAGAATGCTCAGAAGCAGCAGTCTCTCCCTGATCTTTCCTACAGGCATTGGGCTTGGCAAGGACACCCCTCCCCAAAGCACACCCTGTGGGGACCCGATGGCCGTGACCATGCAGACCCCGGGGCTGGGCAGACACTGGCTCCGGTGGGCTGCCCCCGTCCTGGCTGCTGTAGGTGCCATTTGGGGTCTTGGTGCATCTGGCCTTCTTTGGAAAACCACCTGGTTCTCTTCACCTTTGGGAAAGATGGGGAGCAGCATCGAAGGTGCGTGTGGGGATCCTGCCACGCCTGGTCTCCCTGCTCCTGCCTGCTCCCTGCATTCCCAGCTCCTGCTCCTCTGGCAGGAGACCCTCCATCCCCCCCCGAGCTGTAAAACCACCTGAAAACTTCTTTGTTTCCCCACTCGCTGCTCTTGAGAGCACCGCTCCAGCCAGCAGTGGGAGGCAGAGCCGTTCGCTCTGAGCCCAGCTCAGCACCGTGGGGCTGGAAACCTTCCTAGTGCAGGTAAACACATCACACAGAGCGGTCAGAGCGGCCAAATCGCTGCCTCCCATGTGCCAGGAGCTGCTGCTCCCGAGAGGCTGGGAGGAAAACAGGAGCATCCTGTCCCGGGGGATGCGGAATGGGGGCTGGGAAAGACCCAGGTGGGGTGAATTTTGCTGTGGGTCAGGACCACCCCCCACCTCCATAAGGATAGTGTCGAGGTCCCTCTGAGCATCCCGCAAGCTCTGGGTCGAGCCACACAGCAGCTCTTCCCTGAGGCCAACGGCAGCAGGAAAAGGCTGGGGTATGGCGGGGCGTGACATGTTGATTTTGTAAGACTTTGGGGTGAGGGTCATTGGAGGGGGAGAAGGGACCTGGGAGGAGATGGTGCCTCCCTCCAGGGCTGACCCCCAAGAGCCTGGCCGTTTCTTGGGCAGGGAGAAAGCAACTCAGCTACTTTGGCTTCCTCCAGGTGCCTGCTGCAGTGCCAGCCAGCAAAAAAACCAAAATAAAATAAAACACATAAATCTGCTCTTGGCAATCCCCAAACTCAACGAGCTTTTGTTTCACCAACACATTAGATGGCAACTGCCCACCACCCTGCACGGCAGCACACAGGCATTAGCGGTGTTGTAACGACCCTACTAGTGATGTGCAAACCCCATAAACCCAGCGATTACCGGGGGAACCCTGACATGCAGGGACACCTCCGTGGCCAGGTGAGGGAGGGATGGAGGGAGGGAGGCCACCGGAGCCTGCTGCTCCCCTTGCTGCGGGTCTCATCCAGCCTCATCCCGAGGCCACGTGGGAGAGGGATTGTTCCGGAGACGGGGAAGGGCACCTGGGAGGGTGCTGGGGTCGGCAGCAATGGCACCCGCAGTGCTGTCCGGGGGGACAGGCAGAGTCACCTCCTCCCCTCCCAGCTCCTGCCAGTGCTGTCCCGTGCGGGATCCGTCACCCCAGGACAGGACCGTTGCGTTTTTGAGGAGAAGCTCCTGCAGCAGACGGTCCCTTCCCCGTGCTGCTGCCTGAAACAAAAGCTTAATTAACTACCGGTTCGCTGTCTGTTTAGAGGGATAAATCTAAAATCCAAGGATAGTAATAAAGCGGTGAATTATCTTCTTTGGCAGCTGAGAAGCAATGGCCCCAAAAATCAATATGCTGAAGTTATCCGTACACACGTGCATGTTTGTTGTTATTGTGATCAGGCAGCAGCAGGGAATGGACAGAACCAGCTCAGCAGCCAGCTGGTATGAAAGAAACCAGTTTTCCACCAGTTGGAGCCCCTGCCCAGCCAGAGGTAGACGTGGAGCATCCCTGCTCTGGGCTCCAGACCACCTCCTCCACAGTCCTACCCTGGGGCAGAGCCGCGGCTCCAGCTCCAACACGTGCCCAGGGCAGCTGGGGCTCCCCCTGCACCATGGCCCAACAGCAGACCTCGGGGATTTTCCACTGATCCCGAGCAGCCGTGTCACCGCGAGCCCCAAAGCTCCCTGACCCAGCCCTCACTGGGCAGAACACGGTGGTTTAGACCACCACAGCCGGGGAGAAGGGGTGATAAATGCCGGGTGGGCTGTAAACCACTAGAGATGAAGCTGGAACAACACATCCCAGTAAAGGGCACGGTCGCTGCTGCTCAGCCGCGGGCAGCACAGCCGCGGGCACCTCCAGACAAGCCACAGCAACAGCAACATTGGCTTTTGGTGAGCAATGCCCGAGTGCTGCCAGGGCTCCAGAGACACCCCAGGACCATCCAGAGAGTCCCCACTCCAGCCCAGGATCCCTCTTCAATGCTTTCCCAAGCCTGGGGCTCAGCCCCTGCCCATGTTTCTTCCTGGAGCCTCCTCTTGAGCCTCAAGCTGCTGGGTCTTCATGGAAAAATGATGATCACAGAGGAGCAGAACCACAGCAAACCACTGAGTTGTAACATGCTACGACAAGCTACTTTCGCAAGTTCTCCCCACGCACGATTTTGCCCTTGAGATAAGAAATATAATTCTATTGCAGGAGCTGCAATGCCCAAGTGCTTTGGGCAGATCACTTAGTCACAGTAACTTCGCCATCCCCCCTCCAGCGACATTGCTGGGTACAACGCGCTCTTTATTGATATCAAACAACTTAGCTCCATCGCTGGCTCAGCCTCAATTACTGCATTCACGCCTCTGTCCATCTCTGTAGCAACAAGGTGGAAAAGCTTCAAGGCTGGTACTGATCTCCCTCGCCAGCGAGCATCACCCACCACCCTGCCAGCACCGCGCTGCTGCCAGCGCTGCCACGGGCTCTGGCTGTGCCGGGGGGTCCTGCCGGCACCGTGGGCTGCTCCAGCCCTGCAGCACATCGAGGCTCTCTGCCTGTTCCCAGGGGCAGCAAAACCAGCTCTGAATTCACTCATATGTCGGTGTTTGGAGAGGGCACTGGGCAAAGAGCAGGGAGGGGGTGGCAGTGTCCTAAAACCACCTTTGGGAGCCCAGGAGCTGAAAGACCACTGAAAAAGCCCAGGAGAAACTAGGAGGGACTGTGGCTGATGGGGTATGTGCAGCAGCAAGCAGCATGGACAGCGTTCAAGGCTCACCTGCTGTCTCAGAGTCCCCTGTGACCGCAGCCTCCGGAAGATGCAACGTTTCCCTTCAAAGCTGGAAACCCAGAATCGCTGCTCAGTTAAAAGGCAGCTGCAGGAGAGTACCTGACACTGCCCTGGGGGGTGTTTTACCCACCACGAGGGTCCCTGGGGCTGTTCTCCGCTCCGTGGGGCTGTCTGCATGGCTGAGGTCCCAGTGGGGTGCAATGTAACCCCAGGGAGATGCTGGTCTCTGTCCCCTGCTTCCCTGGGACAGCAGCTGGGAGCCCAGCAGCGATGCACAGCAGAGCCAGCAGCATCGCCCGGGCACAGATGGGGCAGGGGCAGCAGCTGTGTGCAGCCCCCAGCAGTCAGGCCGGGCTCTCCCCACCCGCCGGATCGCTCTGTGCTGCTTGGGGATCGGGAGGAGCATTGCAATCCTCGCCGGGCTGCGGCTGCCATCGCCACCAGTGCTGCAGCCCACGGTGCTAGTGACACAGCACAGGACATCGATCGGCTGGGGTACCTGCTGGAGGTGCACAGCCAGGTCAGGCGTAAAACACGGGATTCTACAGCTCCCGTCAGCGCAGGGCAGTGTCAGCACAGCCTTGCATGGGGAATTTGGGAAGCTCCTGCCCTTGCCAGGCTGTCAGCAGTGAATCCTTCCCTGCCATTAACCGCTAATTCACTTGCAGTGGAGGAAAATAGCAGAGGTAAGGATCGCTCCTCAGCTCCCTGTGGGGTTCTGTGTTTTGAGAGCAGAAGGGAAGCTGAATTTCCCTGTCTCTTCTTGGAGAAAGAAATGAGTGCATTTTTCTTACAGTGTTAATTCAGACCAGCAATGACCCTGGCTTCACCAAGAAGAAAACACAAAAGGTAAAAGCAAAACCTGAACCAGCTTTATCAGCCAGAAAGGTTTCCTGACTTCCCGGCTGCAAAGGGAGATGCCCAGAGGAAACAAGAGCAGCAATTAAAAATTAAAGAGAGAAGGAGAGCTGTGCAGCAGGTTACAGAGAAGCATTCGTATTGCTGCTGTGCATTAAGAGGGCTGCGATTCCCCAGGGGTGAGCTGCTGACACCCGCGGGGAACAGAGCTGCTCGCAGTTGTGACAGCAGCTCTGCCCAGCACGGGTCCAGGCAGGGAAGAGGAAACAAAGGGACCAAACCCCGAGGAAATGAGAGCAGCAGGGGCAGGTGGGTGGGAGATGCTGAACCACAGCTCCCAACGGAAAGCCAGCATCATCCCTTCGGGTGAGGTTAGGTGAGGCTGAACCCCCAGAAGAGGGACCCCAGCAAGGGGACAAGGCAGTACGTTCCGGGATGGATCCAGAAACCTCCACAAACAGTCAGACCTGAGGGCTGGATCTGTCCCTTTGCCGGGCAGTCTTCCCTGAGCTGCCAGGGCAGGTTTGTCTCCTCCTCTGCCTCGCTGTCACACTCAGCTGAGCAGCATTTTCCAGCCCGGCATGGTCTCGGGGGGATGCTCCATTGCTCAGTCATTGAATTAGCACCGAAAGGACATCGCGCAGGGGAGACCGCAGGAAAAACAGGCTGGAGGAGCCTCCTGGGCTCATTAGCACATTACACCGAGCTCCTGCAGCGAGGGCTGCCTCCCCAGACAGGGGTGTCCAGGGGCCACCAGTACCCCCCAGCCATCCCGCTGAGGATTTTCTATCCCCCGTGGCCCCAAAGCTCAGCCAAACGAGCTCCCTAACCTGGTGACATCAACATGCACGATTTGGAGAAGTGTTTGTGCTCAAGGAAGAAAGATGAAGCAAAATGGTGCACCACAGGGCTGGGAAGAAGGGAGACCTTATAACCCCCCCACGACAGCCTCCCGCGTGTG
>NW_010103207.1:0-228 GCF_000699245.1 Pterocles gutturalis | reverse complement strand
CATGGCCTTACGCAGCAGCCCAGGGCTCATATCGACAGCCCAAAACGAGCCTGGGGAGCCTGGGCAGGGCACTTACACCCCCTGAAACGCATCCAGGGAGTGCCAGAGCCAGGAGGCACCACAGGCAGCAGCGGGCTGTGAGGGCTTGCACCAGCATCAGCCGGATTAAAGGGGACAAGGCACGTGGAGCCTCAGCTGTAATTAAAGAGAATAAAGTCAGAGGTTAGG
>NW_010103206.1:97383-112095 GCF_000699245.1 Pterocles gutturalis | reverse complement strand
TATACAAAATATAGATATAAAAATATATGTAGAAAATATATCTAAGTATAAATAAGTATATATACACAATAAAACCCTTTTGCTTGTGGTTTCCTACAGGGAAGGGTCCTTAAAAATTGGGGACAGGCTGCTGAGTGTTGATGGGATCCCTCTGCACAGCATGACCCACGCTGACGCCCTCAACATCCTGCGGCAGTGCAGCCAAGAGGCACTCTTCCAGATCGAGTACGATGTGACCATCATGGGTAAGTTCGTGGTGGTTGTGGTGGCATTTTGTCTGACTGCCTGGAAAGTGTGTGAAGCTGGACCCAGTAACTGGGACACTTGGTTTCAGTGGATAAATTGCTGAGCAACGCGTTGCCAACATGGGTGTAGGGGGTAGAGTTCAAAGGCGGCTTAGTGCAATGCCTTTGAAACGTCCTTACCCAGTGATGCATCTCGATAGGAATGATGACTGGTTTTAGAGGAGGGGAAAGGGGGATTTTTCTAATGTAAGGAAAGGGAGCATAGGAGAAGTCGGAGTTAAAGGGGGCTGGAGTGCTCTGCCAGCGCTGCAAATACCTCTGATAACTGTGTGCAGGGGAGTGGGCTGCAAGCAGGCAGAGATTTGATGCGGCTGTGGCTCTGGTTCTGAATCATGACCCTGCTTAATTCTGGAGCTATTCCCTTTCTTTGAAATGTTAGTTCAGATCTGCTTCTGAAATAAATGAGGGGGTGAACAACTGATTGACCCCAAAGAAGACAGAACTTACTGGAGGGCAGAGTATTTCTAAAGTGTTCTACACAGTAGATATTAAGTCTGAGGGTTTAGAGGCTTGGTGTGTTGTATTTTTTTTTGTTTTCATTTGATTTTCAGTGTCAAGCCCTGGGAAAGGTTTATTATTAGCTGCTGTAAAGTCATTTTGAGCTGGCTTTGTGACACACAGCTGTTACTGCAGGGAGTGTTGTTAATGAGTTTAAGGTTACCACCGAGTCCAAAGCTGTGTTGGTTCTGGAAGCTTGTGGAGCTGTGCATTAGATTTTGATGTTGCGTATATGTCTCCAGAGGGGTTTCTGCTTCCACTGGAGCCACAAGCTGGACTAGTTTGGAGTCTGCAAATCTCCCAAACCAGTCCAGCATGTTTGAGCCTGGGATCCAGCGAGGAATAGGAGTCCCTGATATCAGGTTGTTTTCTGATTTGCATGTGAGGAGGGAAATCCAAAGGATCTGCAGCTGAGGGATTTTAATACCACACCACCTGCAAGGAAGGAGAGCTGAGAACGCCAGAACTCATTCCATGCAATGTGCAAGAGGGTTGCACCAGAATAAGGGAGCTCCTTGTGCCAGCCCTGGGGGCTTTCAGCTTCCTTTTGAGCCTCCTTCCCCCAAGCACTCTTTTTTTTTCAGGAACTCCACAAGCGTGGCCATACAGGGTCTGCGCTGGGAGAAGACACAGGCACGCGATCCGCTGGGAAAGCTGGAAGGAAAACCTGATGCCGCAGCAGATCCCTGCATCCTGCCTGGATTCTGCCATGCTGCAGGAGCAGCTTCTCTTTGGGAACTGGGGGGGTGTTCTTGAAAAAGAGGAAATAATTAAATGATGGAAAACAGAAACTACCCAAACCCTATTTTCTACCTTTCGGTCTGGGATTGGGGTAACTCTGCGAGGGCTGTCCGTGCCTCTCCTCGCAGGCTGGCTGGGCTGGCAGCCCCCGCCCGGGCAGGGGGAGTTCAGGAGGGATTTTGCACAGAGCTGCCAAGTCTGAAGAGCAGCAAACAATAAACGGTGCGTGGGAAGTGGGCTTTTTTAGGGTTTTGTTGGCTGTACGGTCCCTTGCTGCTTATGTTGCAGAAAGCTGATTGTTTCGAAACCTGACTTGGAGCAAAAATAGCCGTGAAGGTGTCTTGGTATTTCTTCTTGGGTAACTCCCCCACCTAAAACAGGGCTGGGTGAACCCAGCGTGATGGCAGGGGTTTATGCAGTGATTCTCCATCTTGTGTTGCTATACCGTGGACCACAGCCAGATACTTCCTAAGATGTAAAAACAACCCCTTTCTTAGGTAATTTCTGCATAGAGAGTGCTTCTCCCCGACCCTGCAAAGGGATATTCTTGCCCTGCTTTCTTTTGAGGCAGGATGATGCAGAACGTGTGGCTTAAAACAATCTCTGAAGACTGTTCTGCCAGGCAACAGCTCATAACTGCAACAGGAGATGAGTGCATCGTCCCCAAATCACAACTGTCACAGACGTTCTCTGCCAGCCACAGGAGGCTGCTGAGGGAAGGGAAGAGCAGGTGCTGGAAGCGGTGTGAGGACATTATTAGCCTGAAGGGAGCACTCCCAATTCCTGTTTTGAAATCTTGATGAGGGGGCTGGGGGGGACACATGGCCACATAGTTCTCTTGATTCATTCTGAGAGCTGGGGACACCACCATGAAGTGCATCCCAGGGGAAAATAGAGGTTTTTGCATCACACTCGCTCTCTGCTGCAGCCGTACGCGCTGGGGTGGTGTGGGCTGACCCTCGAGGAGGGAACGTTGTTTTTCTGCATCTGTCCTGGGTGAGAGACCACGGCTGCTGTGGGGGAGTGTTGAATCATGGCCTTCCCCAGCTGGCTGTGTGATTTCCCAGCCAAAAATGTGGGCTGAGGATGAGCTGCACGGGGCCAGCCCTGCTCTCGGTGCGGGGGACGTGGCAGCTGCTTGCCACCGCACCGAGCATCCCCCAGCTGTCAGGCTTTCACCGGGGAGGCCAGTGTAGGATCAGGCTGTGTAAGGCTTTTAATAAAATTGGCTGAGATTTCTCAAGGCCACCAAAGGAATTAAATTAATTTCCATTTAAAAGGAGTGTGAACTGGGCATGCGCCTCCCTTGGGCGTTGGGAAGATCTCTGCCCTTTGCTGGTGCCAGATAAGGGTTGTAATGGACAGATGCTTTCCTGTGGCAGCCCTCTGCCTTTAAAAAAGGGAAGGGAAAAGTAAAAAAAACCAATAAATAAACTGGTCAGCCAGAAACTGGTGGCATTTGGACAGTTCCTCTGTAAATAAGCTGTGTGTGCCGTGACACCAGGCTGCGAGCCTTTAGGGGTGACTCCTGGAGGGGGGAAGCTCTCTGCCAGAGATGATGAATGAGCAAAATGATTTGCTGTGTCCTGCTCCTCCTCTCCCTTCCCCTGGCTGTCCCTCCACCCATTTGTTCTTAGGCTCGAGGTTTTCAGGCCTGTGGGGCCCTCCTGGTGATGGAGTGTGGAGGGCTGGTGCTGTCCCACAAAGGGGTGACTGCTTGGCATCCTCTGAACGGTGATGGGGTAGGGTCTGAAGAAGAACCCATGGCATCAAAAGTTGAGTCTTTGGGCTTGCAAGAAAGGATCTGGCTTTAAGTAAGGTGAGATTTGCTGTGAAATGCAGGAGAGCCTCAGATCCCTTTTCCACAGATGCTGGGTGAGGTGGCAGATGTGCCCAATGGTGCAGAAACACCTCGTGGTGCCAAAGCAGCAACACCAATAGACTCCCTACAGAGAGGTTATTGCACAGCCTGCCCTGGCCTCGCCGTCTTTCGTTTGAAATTAGCTTGGGTGTAATAGCCCCCTGTTAATCACACCTCAGAAATATTGCTAAATTGCAGACTCTTGACCTTTGATTGGAGCCAAATCTTTTCCTAGAATAATTAATAGAGGTTTGGCTGCTATTTCCTCAACAAATGCCTCTATAAAATGGATTTGGAGCAATTCTCATCTCTGCCACTGCAGATGAGAATTAAAAAGCACAGCAGGGTGGGCTGTGCTGTGTGTGGTGGGAAGAGGGACAGTGGGCTGGACAGTCTTATTGATAACCTAGGTCCTGGCATGGGAGTAGGTACCCACCATCTTCTCACCATCGTGCTGAGACCTCCCTGGGAAACACTTGGCAAAGCCAAGCAGCTAGGATGCTGGGTAAAACCGAGAGGAGCAGGTATTTTCCTTGCAAAGAAAGGTCTACCACTCCAGCAAGCTTTTTTCTTTTAATTTTTTTTACTATCTCCTTTGCTTCAGCTGGAGCAGTGTAAGTCAGTGTCCCTCTTCAGAGGATGTGTGCTGGACACGTGGGCTGCAAACCCAACAGCTAGCTGGTGTGTGCTGCTGGAAGAGATCCTCAGTCTCTTGGTGCTTCCTTTGCTAACAAAGGCTTAAGTGCACCTTCTGCAGGATTTAGCTGGCTGCTTTGTGCATCTTTGGATTGAACCGGGGCTGTGCTTTTTGCCAGGGCCTGCAGGTCTCCCCAGTGGTCCTTTTCAGCAGAGAGTAAGCAGTGTTTTATTTGAAGCCTCCCATAACCTTTAACATGGCTTATTCCTCCTCCTTCCTCCCCCGGGAAAAAGGGCACTGTGAGTAGATGAGAGGCTGAACATCCTCTGACCGATCCCCAGGGGAAATTTCTGTCTCCAGAGACTTCTTCAACAAATGTCGGGAAAGACTTTGCTGCAGCTTAGCTTCCGAGATCTGCATCGATGCTCCCGGTTATCAGAGAGCACAGATGAGCCATGCGTCAAGTTTTGGAGCCAAGTAGCATCAGCATTTTTAGTGGGGCAGAGCTTTGGGAGAGAAAAGCCTTACTATGAATAATTAAGGGCTGAGGGAGCATCAAGCTCTCAGAGGGCTCTGCTGGCCTTTCCTTCGAAGCGGATGGCTGGGTTTCTGTCAAGTGCTCTTCTGGGGGAGTCAAACTACACGTGGGGTGCTGGTTGTGTGGTGGTGATAACACATTTGTGAATGCAACGTTTTTACAATGGCTTTAGGTAATCTGGAAGCGAACGTATGTAATAGGGGTGGAGGGGATTTCTGTCTAATTAGCCAGAGACACAGGCTTTGATTTTCCTCCCCCTTCCTCAGAAGAGATGAATAGGTATGGTGCAGGCTCATGCAATTTTGTAGGAGTTTCATAGTCTCACTCACAGCATCTGTTAACCTTCTTGCAGAAATGCATCTTTTAACCGTGAGTTACCCCTGTGTTGTCTGATGGGAGACGGGAGGATTTTGTCAGCGTGGGTAGGTAGCTCTGTGCCTCTGTTCCCACTGTTGCGCTGGAGGAGCTGAAATGAGCAGCTGAAGTGATATTTCGAAGCTGGTGCTGGAGCACACAGGAGTTGGCTGACTTGTGTGCTGGTCCGGCAGGACACCAGGCTTCTGAGTACTTCAGAAAGCATGATCCTGTTCCTTCATGCCTTTTCTTTTTTGTTTGTTTGGGAAGAAGCCTATAACAGTGATGTCCCTCTGATCTTCCTTTTTTTTTTTTGTGCTTTTAATACTGTTGATGTGGCTGCTGCACAGCCTTGGAGCAATCTCTTCCTTGCTCCTGCTATTTAACCCCAAGAAGATAATCAGGGGGGTGTTTCCATGGGTGAATTGTTGTAATATCTCTCCACTTCATTATCATATATACTTTGTGCAGAAGAAATTTTGCTTCTTGGGTTTACTCCTTTGTTAAGTTACCATGTGACACAGACCGTAGGATGTCCAAACTGCAGCTTTGCCGGTCCACGCGGCAAGTCAGCGCCATTGGCCAACCCTCTGCATTGAGAAATGGGAAAGGCTGGATGAGGAGTGTCTTCAGATGCTCTCTTGTTTTGCAGATACTGTAGCAAATGCTTCAGGTCCTTTACTAGTTGAAATAGCAAAGACTCCGGGGTCTACGCTAGGAATCACGCTGACGACAACCATGCACCGGAACAAGCAGGTCATTGTCATCGACAAGATCAAGCCAGCCAGCGTGGTGGACAGGTACAGGCTGCTCCTAGCTCCGCTTTTCCCTTCTCTGCTGCTTTTTTGTCCCTTTGTTAGTTATATGCTATTCTTCCCTGCCTTGCCTTGAAATGGCCACATCCACATGTTCTTAGCACTAAGCGTACTAAAAATATCTGACCCCATGCCAGTGGACGCTCCTCACCAGGAATGAATGGAACTCAGTGCATGTGAAAGCTGAGCTCTGTTTTCAGAACCTCAGATCTGACTTCCCTTGAGCTGTGGAAAGGCAAACACCTATTCTGGAGAGTTCTGGCTAGAGCCTTTTCCTGATGGGCAAGTCAGCTAGTCAGCCTTTGCGTGAGGATGCAGAAGGACAGACGGTTATGCAGCCCTAGCGCTGGTTAGTTGTGTTGCTGGGCTGAACTGGTGGCTAGTAGGACTTATTACACGGCTGGGTGAGCCCTTGGCCGTCCAGACTAGCTGTGAGTGGGCACTATTAAAAACTTAAGAGATCTTTCCCAAGCCACCAGCAGCACTGACTCAAGCATGAACCATCTTAGTTGGTGCTTTGGGCAGCGTTTGAATCCAAGGTTCAAATTGGAATTAAAAAAAAAAAAAAGAGATATGAAAAAAAATTCACATGAGTTCACACAATAATTCACAGTTGGATTTTGTATGTTCCCGCTGCCAACTGGAAGGATGTGGATTTTGGACTTATGTATAATTACCTCTCTCGCTGTTTCCTTTGCAGATGTGGTGCGTTGCACGTTGGTGACCATATCCTCTCCATTGATGGTACGAGCACAGAGCACTGCTCCTTGTTAGAGGCAACTCAGCTTTTAGCTGCCACTTCAGAAAACGTCAAGCTGGAGATATTACCTGTTCACCAAAGCAGGCTGCCTTTGAGGCCTCCCGAAACAGGTGTGTCCTCTGTGCAAACACTGTTGGTTGCCCTCAAAACTCATTTGAGGTCACTCCTGGAGTTCTTGCTGCTTTTGAATGCTGCCAGCAGACTCCAGAGAGAGACATCTGTGGAGGGGAAAAAAAAAACCCAAAAGATGTTGTGATGAAATGCGTGTGATTAGATGACATCCTTCAAGGATGTGAATAGGAAAAAAAAGGTGACATCTGTGCTTGAATGGGGAAGTTGGAGTTGGGAATCCCAGGGTTGGGTGCTGTGCAAGCCGCTTCCTTAGTGCCTCAGATAAGAGACTTTAATGGAGAGGGAGGGAAACAACTTTGGTGCTGGCAGATGTATTTCCAAGCTCAGCTTTCATTTGCTGGTCCTGTAAAGGCTCTGTAAAGGACGTGTCAGTAGCTAGGCAGGGTCCTGCTGGACTTCCTTAGGAAACAAAGCTGTAAGACAAGCGTTCATCTTCTGGAGCATCCCATTTGCATGGTCGCTGTGTCTGAGCAGCCAGGGCAGAACACATGCACCAGTATCTGCTGCTTTCTACCACCCCACCAAAGAAATACTGGACAAAAAATTTTGGCTCCAATGAAATCAAGCCCAAAATGCCTGTAAGCATAATGAGGAATTCACCCTGGTGAGCATCCTTGTTGCCCACACTCCATGTGAGAGGCTGACTCAGGCTCTCATATAAGCTCTGTTGTGAACATAGCCTCAGTACGAGTGGATTTATTACAACTCTTGCCTGCAGTTTTGTTACAGGCCATACCGGTGGTCTTGTAATCAGGTGTACTGTTCAGTACCAGCCCCCTTTGCAAACATTTTTAACCACTTGTCTCTCGGGGACATGCATTTTAATATTATTGGTGCACAGTAGCCCTGGACACAGCTCTTCTTTCCATTCTCTTCTAGGGCTGTTTGGGGAAAGAAGGAAAATATCAGTGTTGTCTTCTCGAGCATGATATGGTGAAACATAAAATCTAATATCATCTCCATGTCTAGAAATAAATCTCTTACATGTCCAGTCCAATTTGTGCAGAATTAAGGCAATTTAATAGAGGGGATGGATGACTTGACCTTTGTGCCCAAGGAAAGACAGAAGGCTATAATCCTTTCTCAATGGCTGTTAAAATGAACTATTCTCCTCCTTCCATTAGTGCCCTGGTCCTAATCTTCTTTCAGATGCAGCAGCTCAGGAGAAGGAGGATCTGTGGAAGGACAGCTTTTGAGGTCCTTCAGAGGTTCGGAGCCTTTCTACCCAAACCTCCATACATCAGATCAGTTTGCTGTGTCAGAAGTACAGAACACAAACTTGGGAGAATAATTGCAACACAAGAATATGAAAAATAAGGGATATAACAATTGTTCCCACTTTTGATTGAACTCTTTAACACATGAGGGCTCACAGGGAAGGATGCTGGTCAACCACACAGCAGAGGTGGGTGGCTGGAGACCAGTGCTTGGGTTTGAACCTTCACCGGTGCTGATGGAGATGAGAAGGGGAGGTGGTGGGAACAGGAGGGAGAGCTTTTGGGGAAGAGGAGCAGCTTACAAAGCAGGGCTCCTCGGTGGTGTAACCAGCCACAGCACCATGCAGCCCATGGTGAGCAGCCAAGGAACCACACCAAAGCCTATGAGCTGCATTTGGACCTGGGAGGGACGCTGCCTTCTGCTCCAGATGCTGAGTGCCGGCTCCATAGCCTGCTTTTTCTGAGTTTAGGGAAACAAATGGGGCCAGTAAATAAAAATTGGCCATGCAAAAGCAGACTGTCATGGTTGGCAGGAGAGTGAAGCCCAAGGAAAGCAGCCGAGGAGATGAGACCATGCAAACGTGTCCCTGTTCAGGACTTGCATTACTGACTCCTTCCAGTGTGTGCCTGCATGGGGCTCGTTGCATTTTTTAAGCGTGACTTCTTGTGCAATCAGAATCCAGTTATTGAGGAGGTGGAGAGGGATCTGAAGCTGCAGCTGCCATGTGAAAATATGGTCTAATGCTGGAGTGTCAGATTTGTCAAACTGGGTTTGCTTTCTCTGCGGCTCGGGGGGCATTTGGAGAGTTTGTGGGAGGATTACGCCCTGCTCACAAGATCAGCGGGTCCGGATGGTGCTCAGGACCGGTGCTGGGATGGATGGCTTTCCTCAGGCAGGGATGATGTGTGAAAGCTTGGGGAAGACTGTTGTAGGTTTTTATCACAGAATTGTCCAAAATCTCTTCTCTTCCCTAATGCACTGACAACTGAGTTTCAAAGGCGCTTTTTTCTGTTGTCAGATATGAGCTAAGAACTTAGAGACAAATGGGAGAGTGTTAATTACTGTAAATGGATTAAATGATTTTGTATATATGCCCATAAGCTCTATCCCTCATTTCCAAAGTGTTTCATTTTAAGAACTTTGCTTTTTGTCTAGTATAGCTACATTTATTAATTTGATTTTTGTTTTTAAAAGCTGCCTGGCTCTGAATTTACTTTTGAATCCACAAAATAGAAATTCCACAGCTGGAAGTGAATTTTTCAGGAGTTTGATAGACTAAGTGCTAAACTAAAATGCTTTGCAAAGACTGAATGTAATCACCATATTGTCTGGAAAATCTGACCGAAGTGATTTGATGCCTGCGATGCGTGCGCACGAAATGGATTTCCACTGTTAAAGGCACTGACAGATGATGTTTAGATGAGATCTCTGGGTGGACTCATTAAATAAACTGAGTCCCTGTCTCAGGTTTGCACCCTCAGAAAGCTCTGGTGGGGTTTCTGCCTACTTGGAGGCCACAGAGCCTGGAGGAGATGTCATCCTGGAAAGGGGGTTGCCAATAGTGCAAGGGGTTGTGAGGTCAAGAGCTCCGGGATAACTCGTGGCTGCAGTGATGCTCTGCTCTGGGATGCTCTTTGTGCTTAGTTGAATAAAAGAGACACTTGCAATCTCGCTTGTTAGCCAGCGATTCCTCTTGGAAGAAAATAGATCCAGACAGCATGATGCAGAGATCTGGGTGAGAAAACCTAGTGCTGTTGGGCAAGGAAAACCAAACTGACCCTGTGCTGCCCAGGGGCGAAAGGAGCATCAGTGAGAACAGGCAAGGGACCTGTGTCTGGGGGCGTTTGAGGCACTTCAGAGGAGACTTGTGGCATCATGACTTGATGCTGCAAAGCCACCGTTGATATGGGACAAGGGATTTCCAGATGATGGATGTCATGCAGCAACGGATTTCTGCCAACATGTTGGGCTGGGCTTAGGGCTGAAGCTAAAGCAGTTGGGAGTGTTGAAGCTAAAGCAGTTGCGTGCCCTTGAGTAGAGTCTGCCACATCGATGCTATGTTCTAATTTGGTTTGCCACCATGTTGGCATCTCTTCCTGTGTCGGTGGCCCTCTGTAATTGCCTTTAAGCAGCAGTGTATAAAATCCCCTTTGTTCTGGTGAGCTGGAGGCAGCCCTCTGCTCCTCCTCTCTTTGATCCATATGCACACCCTGCGATGGATTCCCAGCCTAGAGCAGACGCTAAAAAACCAAACGCTGAAGCCGAGCAAAGTGCTCCAAGCAGTCCTTGGTGTGTGTGGAAGGTGTTGTGCCTTGTCCCCGGGAGGGCAGCTATGGCAGCAAGGTGGGAAACAGCACGAGGAGGTTTCCCCAGTGCTGTCAGATGATGCTGATGGCTGGAGGGAGCTTCTGCAGGTTGCGTAACGGGCTGCAAATGGTAATGACATCTGTGCACTGCTAGCGTGGCTTAGTCAGGCCGTTGGCTCAGGATGCAGAATTTTTTTATAGGGAAGGGGTGGATTTCTGCCACTTTGCATCAAGTGTCATGAGGTTACGTGGGGATGCGTTTTTGCTCCTGGTGCTTGACACGCTGTGGCTGGGTCCTGACTTGTTCAGAGTCAGTATGATACTCTTTTCTACAACCTCCTGCCTGATGCTGCTTATCTTTTCTTTCTCTCACTTCTTCTCCGTGGCTGTGGTGATTTCTGCTCCCTTGGGTGCCATCAGTCAAGGTGCAGAAGAGTGACCACCACCACTGCTGGGACCCCTGTGTCAACTACTGCCACACCCACCACCCCGGCCACTGCAAGACACCCACTTGGAACCAGGCGCCTGGACAGGATTACTGCAAATGTAACCTCAGTGCACAGCGTTGCCCCTATCATAGAATCACAGGATGGTTTGGGTTGGAAAGGACCTTAAAGATCATCAGTTCCAACCTCCCTGCCATGGGCAGGGACACCTCCCACCAGCCCAGGTTGCCCAAAGCCTCATCCAGCCTGGCCTTGAACCCCTCCAGGGATGGAGCATCCACAGCTTCTCTGGGCAACCTAGGCCAGTGTCTCACCACCCTCACAGTGAAAAATTTCTTCCAAATCTTCTGTCCCTCTGCATGTTCACGGATGTTGTGCCTCTCCATTTCCTTAATACCCAACTCTGTAGCCACGAGTGTCACTCATTTGTTCCTCATTCACCTGGGTCTGTTTTCACAGCTCCGGTGCTGAGGTGCCTGAGCAGTATCTGCAGCCCAGCACACTTCTCTTGCAGGATGCTGGTGCTGTTCAGCCCCAGGTTTCTTGCCTTATGACAGTAAGATAGGGAGGAAATGTTACACTGTGTGTCGGGAAGCAAACAGGGCAGCCCAGTTGCCCAGCAGCTCAAGTTCAAGCTGTGATTTCTCTTTCTGTGTATTTAAGGTTCCTTAGTGCCATTGTGCCAGCCTGCTGTTGGCTGCCCTGCATCCCTGATGCGTTTCCCACCTGCTGGCCTGGCTGCTGCAGTGACATGTCACCGAGTCACTGCACACCAGAGGGCAATGCCCACCTGGAGCCCAAGCCCACTCCCACAGCTCTCCTGGAGCTGTGCAAGCCCAGGACAAGGTGCTTGCCTTGCCTTGAGCCCTGGAGCTGAGAAGGAGCAGCCAGTCCAAACCCATCAGATGTACTCCTGTTAGGTGAGCCCATGGCTGCACTTCTGCCCGTCCTTAACGCGCTCCGTATTTCCTCAGCTCTGGTGGCCGCCAACTTCTCGTCTCCCACCATGAATGCGCAGGGCTTCCCCTGCCAGAACTCGAACACGCTACCTCGCAGCTCCCACCCCATGAGCCCCCGCACCACCATGCTGAGGAGGAGGCAGAAGAAGAAGGAGCACAAGAGCTCATGTAAGCGCGGTGGTGGGCTGGGGCTGGGTTGGACGCGCTGTGCCTGCTTGCCTTGCTGTCTTCCTTGTCCTTATTATTGACTGTTAGCCGGGGCAGAACCGCTCATCATGGCACTGTCAGTGCCTCCCTGGTCACTGTCCCCACCTCTGCCAGGCCCAGGTTTGTGACCAGATCTGCTGTGTTGATCGTGGCTGCCCTGACCTTCTGCCTCTCTCCTCCTCCCAGTGTCGCTGGCCTCCAGCACGGTGGGTCCTGGCGGGCAGATAGTCCACACGGAGACGACGGAGGTGGTGCTCAGGGGAGACCCTTTGAATGGCTTCGGACTTCAGCTCCAGGGAGGCATCTTTGCTACCGAAACCCTGTCTTCCCCACCTCTCGTCCGGTTTATTGAGCCTGACAGCCCGGCAGAGAGGTTAGAGACCTTGCCCTTGGATGCTGATGGTGCTGCTGCTGAACATTTCATGGTTTGGTTTGTTTTCTCTCCTCAGAGGCTCATTTAGATATTTACTCTCATCCTTGTAATATCTCCCATTCTTCACTGGGCATGGTTTACTGTCACTGCCATTTCTGCGCTCGTCGGCTGACCGCGGCCTCCCTCGCATCCCAGGTGAACGTCTTGGCACCAGGCTGCGGCTGTTCTGGGAGGAGGAGGAGGAGGAAGGGAGCATGTGTCTGTGTGAGAGAGTGTGAGAGCGCCATTCCCATTTGTTTTTTTTGGTGTTTTTTCTCTTTTTTTTTGTGTGTGTGTGGTTTTTTTTTTTTTTGTTGGTTGGTTGGGATTTTTTTTTTGTTTTGTTTTTCCGCCTTTCTCTTTGGAAGATAAAGCTTTTGTCTGGGTGCAGTCAGAGGAAAGATCTAGACAAGTGGTCCCAGCAAACTGGTTTTCTGCCTGGTTCCATTGTAGCAGAGCCCAGCTGTAGAAATTGGCCTTAAAGCCAAGGTTTTGAGCTACAGAGGAGCAGGTAGGTGCTGTATTTAGGCACTCTTGCTTTTGGCTTTATAATGCTGGGAAAAGAGCAGATGGAGGAGCGACATTAACTGCTGCATGTCACCCCCCAGGGATACCGGCAGCGATGTCTTCTCCAGCAGCTGAGCCTCGGCTCAGGAGCTCTGGCTGCTCTGGCTAAATATTCCCTTGCTGGCTGGATTGAAAGTCTGCTCCAGTGCCTGTGCACTGTGGTGGAGATGCACTCCAGCGAGGTTTATCTTCCTAAGCAGACCAGGTCCCTGCATGGCCTGAGCTCTGATGGGGTGGAAGGGAGAGTGGGTTTCGTTAGGCAGATGGAATAATGAGAGGTGAGTGAGCTGGCACTTACGGCCCGGTGCTGGTTTATCTTCCCACCTGTGATTTCCTTGGGTGGCCCATCCTGCCAAGGGGTGCTGGAGGTGCAGTGAGGTGGCGGTGCTCAGCGCCTGCTGCAGACCCTGCCTGGGAAGGAGAGGTTCTGAGGGTCTGTCTCATCAGCACGTGCTGATGGTTGGTGTCCCCGAGCCAGCCCAGGATAACAGCACGTGGGTTAAACCCGCGGAGGGGTAGCATGGCAGGGAAAGCATCTGGAAAGGAAATGCAAGCCCTTGCCGTGCGGACTGGTCCCTCTGCGTGGCAGCTTCTCCAGGTGACTGATGCAGAAGCAGGAACACAAATGCCTGCGCTTGTGTCAGTTGGAGGACAGGGACAAGGGGCTGACACAGGAAAAAGAATTGTCCTGAGTGATACAGGTTAAGCCTTTTATGCCTTTTGTTTGTTTGTTTGTTTTCAAATAGAGTTTAAAAATGAAAGCAATGGGCTTTGGTGTTTTTATCCTCTATTAACAGGGTGAATTTGGCTCACATTGCAAAGCACCAAACTCCTTTTATAAATCAGGCAGCAACAAAGCCTGCTGTCCCAGGGGAGGAGGGAGATGTGCTGAAATCTTCCTGGCTTTGCTTTATCCTCTTGCCAAGCCTGGAGCGAAAGCAAAGACTTGCAGCGCAGTCTTGCTTGGCTCTCACATGTCACACACTCTGCTCTCCCTCTCGGCTGCCCACCCAGCAGGATTCGCGCTCTCCTGGCTGCTGCCTTCTGCTTTCTGGCAACAGGGAGCAATCCTCTCTGCGTTTGTAGCCTGGATTTGATTGAGGATTAAATCTCTAGCTGGTGGGAAAACACAGTCTTTCCTCACTGTCTTGAAGTGATAAGTGCTGTGGGTCCGCAGTGAGGTGAAAAAGGCAGTTTTATGTTTTCATTTCACTTTTTTCTTTCTTGCTATCCCACAGAGCTTGTTTGTCCCATCCTTCCTAGATACCTTATTCCCTGCCCTTGGGAGGTTCTGCTGTAGCTGCAGCCCAGGACATTGGGGCCATTTTTCTCCCCTTTACCCAGCTGGGCTCTCGGCAGGGGCTGGGCTGTGCTCTTTCTCTTGCTGCAGTTGTTGCCCTTTGCAAAAGAGGGTGAGCGGTGGGGATGCAGGGATGGGGCTCAGCACCCGGGGTCTGCCCTGTGTGTTCTCACACTCTGTGCAAGACCTGTGAATCTGAGCGTGCTGTTGCATAAGGGCACAATCCACAATCACTTGGTCCCTCTGGCTTGTCGTGGAGGAGCTGCCTCGTGGACATGTAGCAAATCTGAGTGCTACCAGGGCAGAGGATCATCACCCTCTTTTTAGGGAGGTTGGGCTGCCTCACATTTATTCTCTGCTTCGTGCTAGTGTGTGGCAGGTAATTTGAAGCAGAAGCTCTCACCTCCCTGACTTGTAATTTGTTTTACAGCCAGTAGCCTCTAATAGACCTCCCTCCCCACCTGTTGTTTTGTTTCCTGGATGCAAGATGAAGCCTTTGGGCTCAAAATGAGACAGTGATTCAGCCCCTGTTATCAGCAGGGAGGGCAGAATAGGAAGATGCCTGACGTCCCCTCTTGGCTGCCTTGAAACACGCCGCGTGTGTCCTTCCTCTCCCAGCTGTCATTGACAGCAGTGGAAGAGTATCTGGCTTCTCC
>NW_010103206.1:74472-97368 GCF_000699245.1 Pterocles gutturalis | reverse complement strand
GCTGAGTCACATGTTTTCTGGCTCTGCTCAGACACTGTTGTTTGATCATTGTGTTTCTGGCTTTTGAGTATGACTAGTTCACAAAAGGAAAGTTTAGCAGCTGGGTGAAGCTGTCAGCAGAGCTTTGATCTTTTGTGGGCTGGGACCTGCCCCACGGATGTGCAGACACTGATGTACAGACATACACAGATGTGCACATCTGTCCTGGGCAGGCCAGCTCCGGGGCGTGTAAGGGTACAACGCATCGGTTTCTGCAGCCAGCACTGTGGCCGTGGTCACAGCTGCCACCACTTGTCCCACAGCTGGAGTGACCAGGTGGATGCTGGTGATGCTGAGTGAGATCTTCAGGGCATATCCTGCCCGAGGCTGGAATTTGCACTGCTCTGCATCTGGCAAGACACCTCTGCTGCTCCATTGCTGTCTTTGAGCCCAAGGAATGAGTCACGACAATGCAAATCTCTGCAACGAGGCTGGAATTTGCACTGCTCTGCATCTAGCAAGACACCTCCGCTGCTCCATTGTTGTCTCTGAGCCCAAGGAGTGAGTCACGACAATGCAAATCTCTGCAGCCCCAGGGAGACATTCCCACCATGGGCTCCAACGCATCTAAAGGGCTGTCTTTCACTCCAGGAGATGCCCGTGCTCTGGTTCTTTCTGATTTTAAAGCACTTCTCCCATCATCTCAAAGCACTTTGCGAGCTCTGATGTTAGACTGTGCATCTCTGAGACAAATGCTCTCTTCTTTGGGAAAGCCATCTAAAAGGTTTGCGTAGGATCGCACAGCAGAGCCAAGGAGAGGTCTGCAGGAGCCTTGGCTCCCAGCGCCCTTCTCCCAGTGCAGGAGCACATGACAGTTGGAAACTGGTGTCTCTGGAATTCTTCTGAAGAGTTAACAAAGTGCGTTGGGTCTCCTTGCCCTTGTGGAGGGAGCCAGAAGGTTGTTGCGTCACTCCATAAACTTTTATAAACCTGCGAGACTGAGACTTAAACAACCACGATTGTCTGAAGCTAATAGTAAAAGAAATAAAATACTTCTGACCTAATAGCTATTGGCTGTAAAACACCCAGGGAAATTTACCTTGAGTGAAGAAACACAAGAAGCAGTTGTTCTGTGAGAAGGCAGCTCTGGTGGGAAAGGTGGCAAATGTTTGCATTGATGCTGAGTAAAAGTCTCCTGCGATCTCCTAGCCCTTGTGGCTGAAGCAGTGATGCCAAAATGGGTTGTGTCCTTGTGTGACCTTGAAATTACGATGTCTGTGTGATGCCAGTGTTGATCCCTCCTTTCCGAAAGCTGAGCATAGCAAGGGAGCTCTTGGTGCTGGAGGAGGTATCTCTGTCATGCTCCTGGCCATCGTTGTATTTTTTATAAGCTGATATTTGCAAGCGTATCTGGGTGGCTGCGTATCCACAAGTCCAGTAAGGGATTGTAATTAAACTTGATGTAATTTATTCGCAACAGTGGATTCATTTATACACTATAGAGTTGTCTGTCCTAATCTAAGTCTCCTTGAACAAACACTTCTGATTTTACATCTCATAAAATAACTAACGTTTCTCCATGGGTGGCATGAGCTCAGGCAGCAGTGTGAATATACTGTGAGTTTAATACCTTCTTACAAGTAAAATAACCTCCCCAGACTCTCTCCAGACTTGCTCATATCTCAGATTTTGATGGGCCACTGGCACAAACTGTTGTGCTTGTGCATTTTTCTTGATAACCCAGCCTTTCGTATGTGTCCCATTGTTTGGAAGTGAACAGTACAGACAGTGTCTGTTGCCTTTGATGTTATCTTTGTGTGCCTGGAAGCTGCGGTACCATCTTTTCTTATGGTTGAATCGCGCGTGAGTGATGAAGAGTGGCTGGAAGGATTAGTAGAAACGAAGCAGTTTTCCATGAAATATCAGTGGAAGCTGACATCTAGAAAGGAGAGGTCAATGGATGTGCTCCATCATTAAAGAGCAGGGAATAAAGATTTTCTGGAGAAGGCTTAAAACAGGATAGCTGGTGCCTTCTGGGAGATCTTTGTGGTAAAATATCTCCAAATGTAGAGGTGAACCTCAGCCTTGTTCCCATAACCCTCAACCTATTTTGGAGACCACTCTGTAGCTTATGTTAATGATGGAGGAGGAATGGTTTCCCAAGCTCTGCCCAAGTGGACAGCCTTACAGACAAGTGATGAGTGGAAAACCTGAAAAGATGTGGTTATAGCAAACAACTGAGGAAGAGTGGGGAGGAGAAGGAAGATGAGAAACCCATTGCCTATGGCCAGTCACAGGGAATACTGTCCTCTTGAATTTGTAGAGCTATGGGCCAGCTCAGTAACTTGGAAGGTTGTGTTTCTGGTGTTACAGTATATTAAAAAAAAAAAAAAAAAAAAAAAAAAAAAAAAAAAAAAAACAACAAAAAAAAAAACGGGATGGGGAGCAGGGAGGGTGGATGGTGAATGTAGGAACGTAGCAGTTAATGCATGACCAAACCTTGCTTGTAAATACAGAGGGGTCCCAAAAGACAAACTATGCTGTAGCAGTATATCTCAAGCATAGCCTTGCCATCATTGTTTTTCTTCCAAAAAAAAAAAAAAAAAAAAAACCAAAACCTGCTGATCTGTGCTCTTGGAGAAAGTGGGTCTGAACCAAAAATGCCAAAGTGCCAGTTGTGGTTTTACTGGTGGGTTATCACATCGGAATAAAATTGGTCTTTCAAGGCAATTAAACAGTATCAATGTACATTTGGCTTCCAGAAATGCAATTACAAGGGATAAATGATTGTCCAATTTGCTGAGACCTTTCAGTGAGTTCATTGGATTGTAGCTTCAGTATTAGCCACGTATTAAGCAGAGGAATCTGTGCAATTTTCAGTGCCGCTGGTTTGGATTTTAGAGGGCACAGGCATGTGGAAAGAGCCATATACCATTAGATAGGGTAGGAGGGCACATGCCCTTGCATTTATCACTCTCATCTCTTGGCCGTGATGTTGACTTTTAGGAAGGTGAGAGTAACTTTTTTTCCCCTGAAAGCTGCAGGATGTATGACCAAAAATGGTTATTTAGGAGCCAAGTATGTCTGAACTCACCCAAGCCACAAGGGTTTGCTGCCCTGTGCCCTTCCAGCGCCTCTAGGCACTGGGATGAGCATTGCAGAAGGAGTTATCTTCTCTTTGGGGCTGTTTCTGCAGGATTTGTCACTGCTCTGTGTATCTTGTAACAGATTTGCCTGTCAAAAGTAACTCATGGCTGGTTGTGGGGTTATTTTTTCTTCCTTTCCCCTTTTTCCGTACCTCCTTGTCCCCTTTCCCCCTTTTCCCCATGTGGACTGTAGGTGTGGGCTGCTACAAGTAGGAGACAGAGTCCTTTCCATCAACGGCATTGCGACTGAGGATGGGACTATGGAGGAAGCTAATCAGCTTTTGCGTGATGCCGCGCTCACCAACAAAGTGGTGCTGGAGATTGAATTTGATGTCGCAGGTATGTTGCCGAAGGAATTGCTGCTCCTCGCTACCAGCTGGACCCTACCAGTGCCTTTGTTAACTGGTGGGAGGGTGTGTATTCACACCAATATGGGAGGTTTTTCTTGCTAGACCTCAGAGGGAGGAGAGGACCCTGTAGGACCTTTTCAATTTCTCCTTGTTCTCTAATGTGCACCAAGATGGAGGGTCCTTCTGCTGATCCCTTCATGAATGCCTTGTTCTGACCACTTGGCTGAGATAAGCCTAAGGAGTAGATGAAGAGGCCACCTGCACTTTAAATATTTGCCCATTAATATGAATAATATTTGTATCAATTTATGGCCTTGAAATGAGGGAGACAGCTATTGGCTGGAGCCAAAGTTCAGTTTTGTATTAAAAAAAAAGGTTTTTTACTTTTACATGGACAGAGTTGCCTCAGTCTTGAAATGCAGCATGATGTGAGCGCTTCACTTGATGTTCAGAGCATGTATTTTTAATGAGAATACAAATTTTAACCTGAAGTCCCCAAGGCCATGAATAACAACCTTATTTGAACCAATAAAGCTGAGTTTTATGGGCTTGTTTTTCTTGGTTCTAAAGAAACCATCCATGCAACTGAAAACTCGCTCTTTTCTCCTGTTTTCTTTTTTCTCTCTGTTTTTGGTGTTATAGAGTCTGTCATACCCAGCAGCGGTACTTTCCACGTTAAATTGCCCAAGAAAAGGGGTGTAGAGCTTGGAATTACAATCAGCTGTAAGTATTGCTCAGACTTGCGCTAGCAGTTGCAAGAGCAGCTGCTTTCCATCCTGGCACATCAGAGGGGCCCAGTGGAGAGAGAGAAGATTATGTGGGGGTTCCTGGTAGCGCTTGAGGTGCCTGTGATTGATCCCAGATGGAATTAGATGTGGGGTTCCTGCCTCCACGAGCTGGTGGCTGCAGAGAAAAGCAGCTGCATGGAGGGTTGGGGCAAAGGATGCATCTCAACCAACCAGTTGGTCTGTGCCACAGACTAATATTCTATTCTATGATATTATTTTTATTTCCTTGGTCACCATTGTGTTATGTTCCTTTTGTCTGCATCAGGTGGGACCCTTGCAGGGAGAGGTGGACGGAAGGGGAGAGCAAGCGTGAGGTGAACCCACAGCGTGAAGGGCAGAGAGGGGACAGTGCCAAGAGAAGGATGGGGATGAAGAGGGTGGCTGGGTGGGGTGAAGGCACTTTAGGGACAGGAGGGTGCTGAGCAGGGTTTGCTGGGGGTCCATGTGTTGACTAACCCCAGCCATGGAGGAGGAGATCCATGTGCCAGGACTTAGTGGGCTTTTCTCTCTTCTCTGTTCACTCTTGGTTAATTATCATTGTTTCTCTTCTGAAATGTATTTTTCATTTAAGGACCTTTGGCCTCTTTAAAAGAGATGCTGTAAGGGGATGATAGTGGCAGATCCATCCCAGATTTTTGGCCGTCTAGGGGTCTTATGCCTTGCATCAGTGAACTTTTCCTTAATGGCAAATGTGAGCAGGTCTGGCATCACTCACCCCTCTCTTACTGCTGGGTAAACTGAGTTCAGTCATCTCAGATTTGCCATGCCCAGAGGCTGCCACCACCTCTCAGCTGAAACAAAGAAAGTTGTGACACTGCAGTAATGGGATCTCGTGTCTGAGCCCTCGGGAGCGTGGAGCCAGCTGTGTCTGAGTCCCTAGGGAAACTTTAAAGCTAGGTTTCATTAAAATAGAGAAGCTATTTGCAATTACCTCTTGGCATTTGCAGCGTTAATCAGTGAGTTAATGGGAGGTGTTCTGGTCTGAGTGGGGTGTTTCCCAGGGGTGACTTGAACATCAGTAGGGCGGTGGCTTTGCACCCTCTGTTATTTCTTCTCCCTCTTCCCAGCTTCCCCTATTCGTGCCACAAGGATAACCCTGAGAAATAACAGCACAGTATTTAACATTTGGATTGGTAGCAGTTACTGTCTGAAGACATCGAAGTCCTTTCCGAAAGCAGCGGGGTACCCGTAACGCCGTTTTGCTGGCGGGGGAGCGAGCGCTGGGCCTACTACCCTGCCTGTAGGTAGCAACCTTTGACAACGGATCTGCTAGCAAAAAACTTCTGGCTTGAGCCTGGCCAGGGTTTCACCCCATTTAAGCTTCAAAGCTTGGTCTGTATCTGGGGCTGGAGAGCAAAACGAACCTGGGAGTTGCCAGCAAGAATATTCATTTCTATTTGTGGAGCCTCACATAAATGGGGTCTGCTTTAGATGGGCATTTACACTTCAAACGTATTTTTATGTTGAAAATGTTTTCATTTGAATTTTGTTTAAAAAACTGATTTCACACACTTTTTGAAACAAAAAGAATCTGACTTTTAAATGGTCAGATACCCATTCTCCAACTACAAAGCAATTTTTTAACAATAAAATAGATTTGATATTTCTGATTGTTGAACATGTTTGCAGGATGTTAAGTAATGCGTACACATAAACTTAAGATATATTTCAGTCCTTTGCTGAGTCAAAGCCAAAATTGTATTTACAAATGGAGCAAAAGACAGCCATCCTGAAAATGAGGTGGCGAGGATGAAATGCTAGTTGAATCCTAATTCTGTTTTTGTATATTACTCCAAATAAGCCTATGTCCACATGACCCTTAGCAAATTAGATCATCATTTTGTCACTCTGCCTCTGACCAGGCAGATAAATACACCAGTCTCAAACACGAAAACCAAAGCAAGCAGCCTCGTGGGAAGTACCTCCTGCAGAGCCATGATGCAGGAGCGTGATGCAAGCAGCAAGAGAAAAGAGGTAAAAATAACTCTGCTTTGTGCAGTTCCCCCCAGTTCTGCTGATTTGAAAGCTTGTGTAGGTCTAGAAACAGCTTTTATAGCTTTTCTTCTGACAAGGAAAAGAGTGTGTAACTACTGTTTTAAAGCAGGGGACTTGGTTCGCTGGCCTCCCATGTCGGGTTGCTGTTCCCTGCGCTGTCAGCTGGGGCAGGTTACATAGATGACAAGCTGGAGGGGTCCATAGGAGGCTGCCTGTGCTGTTGTGGCCGCAGAATTGGCCTTGTTTATAAATTTTGTGGTCCAGCTACACTGTGGATGAAGGATGAGTTGCTTTCGTTGAGTTCTACCTCTTGGCTTCAGCAGGTTCATGTGCAGTGAATTCCTCTGCCTAGGAAGGTTTGCCCTGCTGCCGCCTTAAACAAGCAGAAAGTGTTACGAGCTCATCAGAGGAGCGCTACGGAAATAAAAGCGATCCAGTTCGTGCTGTGCTGCGGCTCTTAGAGCTAATCGGGAGATGGCTAAACCGGGGGAGAGCAGGATTCTTGATGGATGCATTGGAAGAATTTGTGTAATGGAGCTGGCTGCAGGAGGAACCATAAATCTGCTGGAAAACCTGATAAAAGGGCTGAAAACCCAGGAGGCTTCTGTATGAGGAGGGAGGCACTGCTGGCTCTGGGATGAACAGAGAGGGTCTGTGCCTGCTCCTGGGATGTTTGCTGGGGGCACTCATCTCCGAGGTTTCTGGGTTTGCTGGAAGGAGAAGGCTTGACCTGGGCGAGCCGCAGCCTGGGGTCGGTGTGCATGGCTGCGTGCGTGCAGAGGGGTTTCTTCCCCCCGGCTCCGACACAGCATGGCAAAGGGATGCAGCAAATTAAGACACGTGATGCAAATATTTGGATGTAGCATAATTTCCTCTTCCATTCCCCAAAGAATGAATAGGAAATCCAAGGAGTGAGCCTTTCACTGGCTCTGCTTTGTATTTCTGTGGCACCTCGGTGCCCTCAAGCCTCATTTCAGTCTCTTAGGTTTGCTAAATGGAAATTATCAACGTAAAACACCGAAGCTGCCTCATGTGCACCGCTTCCTTGTGCTTCATCCAGGGGGGAAGCGACAAGATGCCAGCAAAATCGCACTCGTTTTTTTCCACGCCCCAGTGCCTCGATTTCCATCCCAGGGAGGAGGCTGCATTTGTTTGTGGAACAGCTGCTCTGCTTGAAGAGCGGAGCGTGTCCTCCTCTCTGCTCACCAGGGTCAGGGAGCTCTGCCGATGCCCTGAACGGCGGGGATGCAAAGCCCTGCAAACCGAGGTTGTTGACGCAGGGATGTGAATGTTTGGCTCTTGTTAGCCTGGACGACTCATCTCCATTAGCAGAACACAGGCCTTAAGTGCTCTGCTCTTGCTGGCTGCCTTCAGTTCTAATGATACAATTATGCTTTTGTAGGTTTTCTGTAAATCTCTTACAAATTAAGCTCTCCAACAGCGAGAAGCTAATAGTCATGTATTCTTGTATGGTCAATACCTGACCTCTTAAAATAAGATATGGATTTGTTATTAGCCTCTGGAAAATGATAGTTGATTACTCAAAGGATTGCTTTCTGTGTTGGGTTGGGGTTTTTTTTTGGTGTTTTTTTTTTTTTTTTGGCTGTCTCAAATATCCTCTCCAAGGGCTTGTTGTGACATTTGCTGCAGGATACAGGTGTGTTGTTGTTGCTGTTTAAAACAGATATTGAAATTACCGTTCATTTTAGCTGCGCATTAATGCTTTATATAGCATGTTTATCAAATTACCTTTATATATCTTAACAAATCAATTCCTGTGCCCTTGGTGTGAGGTACTGCAGATAAGGTGTAGGTAGTATATCTGCTTGCAGGCGATAAAACCGGATTTTGGATAGATAGATAGATAACTTCGATTAAGTTGCTTAAGCAGTGTTATCACTGTCCTAGTGAGAAGATGGATCTGTGAGCCGAGCAGATCTAGCTTTGCTGGCGCTGGATTAACCTGGGACCTGCCGCCAGCCCGGCAGAGCACGTCTGCAGGCGGCAGCGAGCCTGGCAGCCTCCCGTCCTGCCCCCTCGCGAACGCTGCAGCTTCAGCTGGGATTTGCAGCTGATTCACTCTGAAATGGGATATTCTGTCCTGGTTTTGCTACCTGGAGGTTTTGAAAGGAAATAGATCTGCTGTGGGGTAAATATCCTGCTAGAGGCACTGATAATTTATTCATCTGCTGCTAAAACTAATGAATGATAGAGCAAAAAATTGCATACTGAGGTTTGTATTTTCACGGCCACTTTTTGGAATTGATTCTGATTTGCTTTTATCCCCCTTCTCATTCCTTAGCTATCCTGAGCTTATTGGGTTTGTGATTTTGTTTGGTTTTTTCCCTGTTTACAAATGCTTGCTTTCTTAACTGTTTTCTTATGGCATTGTTACAATTTCTTTAATTACGCGTTGGCAGGGTGCTGCTTTGGCTTGGTCAATAGCAAAGGGCATTTGTAATGGGTTGATGCGTGTGAGATATGTGCTCGTGCTCCTTGGAGGGGAATAATTTACCAATACGCATCATTATGCATTCTTTTAAAAACACAAACCGGACATGTGTCCCTGGCCTCGTCATCCATCACAAGAGTAAACACCGAGCGAGCCGCAATCCCAGCAGAGGTGGCGAGAGACTGAAAGCCATTTATAAAAAGTAAATAACAGTATTGATCAATTCACCTTTTTATTACTGCCCTGTCACCACCGCCAAGCAGTGTTTTCATTTTGAGTTTCTCCCCCACCCCACGCTTCTGCCTTCACCAGCTGTTGATTTATGGAGCTTTCTCTGGGCCACTGGAGCAGATTTGAACTATCTTTTGTACTGGTAAACCTGCCAAAAATACAAATGTGTCTGAAAAAGAGCCTGTTTCCACCTGAAGTGGTTTGCCCTGGCAGATGGAGACCACAACCAGCTGAGAGCGAGCGTGGGCTTCTGCATGCCAGCCCATCCATCTCTCCATCCATCTCTTCTCTTGGCCCCTTTTGCTGCTTGTCTCTGTTTTACAGACAGGAAAGCAAGCCCCAGAGGCAAGGCTTGGTGTTGGAACCTTGTTTTCCTCCAGCAAACAGAATTACGAAGGCAACGTCCTTTGAAGGAAAATAACCACATTGGCAGCAGAAATGGATGGATGAGAAGGCTTTACTCATCTGTGCAAGTGTCTTACCTCCAAACACCGCAGCCCTAATAAAGTAATAATGTAATTTTAGGGGTTTTTTTTAATTGCAGGAAGGTTGGAAATGGTTTATCCAAAGCCTCACCTGAGATCTACAGATCTAGTGCCTCTGACCCTGACTGAGTCACCGCTTTGGTGACATTGCAGCTCTCCTGCCCATGGATGGGGCAGCCGTTGCACAGAGGCACGTTGTCACCCTTCGTGAACAGCCCAGGACTGTTAAAAACGCGGCTCCCAGGGTGGCTGGGGTGGTTGGGGACAGCCTGGTCCCAGCTGACGGGCGGAAAGCCCAGCTGGGTGCTCTCCTGGGGCACTGGAAAGGGCTTGGACATGCCAGAAGTGAATTAATGGAGTTAGTAACTGCGGTTTGTTTGGTTTTTTAAAAAACGAGCAGCAAGTGACTGTCCTGTGCTCTGAGATTTCATTATGTTAACTTCGTATCTTATGCCTCTTGTGAGAGAATGATTATTCATTAAGTCTCACCCTTCAGATTTGTAGGTGCTGACTAATAATGGTGATTTTATTTCCATTTTGTACCAAGTGATTATTTAAAACAGAGAGCTGCCGTTTATTGAAGTTTGGGTACTCTGATGGGAGGGACAGTCATCTGGAGTTGTACAGGGCTCTTGCATTTAACTGGTCTCCAGAAAAATCTATTTGGAAAGCACAATTTCAAAAAAAAAAAAAAAAAGCAAACAAAACCCAGAATGATTTTTTCCTTAAAACTTACTTTGTTTCCTAATGTACAAAGCCCTGGGTTTGTCACCCTTGCTTCTGACCCGGGACGCTTGTGCCATGTTCAGTGCTGACACCTGTTGCAGAGCTGCAGAAGGACGAGGTCTCGCTCTCTGCTCAGACACTGACCGTGGGCAGGATCGCCCATGTCTCGCATGTTGTTGTCTACACTTGCTGCTTTGTTTTTTTCCCCCCTTTCTTCTCCATCTCTTTGCTCTTTTGAGTGTTCCTGGTCTCTGAACGTGTCGTTCCAGCTGTGGCTGGGTGAGATTTAGAGATGGCCATCCCCAGCCCACCATCAGGACTGTGGAGATCCTCCCTACCCCCCTTCTGTCACACTGCCTCTGCTTTGAAGCTAACAAACCTTGCAGTGAGAAGTGTTTTTGCTAACCTGGACCGTTTTGACAGAACGGGGCTGGGAGTGATTAAACCCGCAGTGATGCCAGCCCAGCCCGCGGCTCAGGATGTGATACCGGGGTCTCCCATTACCGCCGCTCAGACCACCTCCTTCTGCACCTTTCATCAGCAAATACCTGTTCTGTATTGAGAAAGAGAACAGCAGTAGTCATAACAGGGCGATGCATCTCTGTGCACTGTGCTGTTAGTCTGTGGTGTGTGGCCTTCCCAACTGGGGGGGGATCTCTGCATCGATTTTAGCTGCTGCACCGCATCGTTCCCTCCCACCGCTCAGCTCTGCCAGGCGTGTGTCCGTCTGTCTGCTGGCTGGTCCATTCTGTGGACAGGCTGAATGCAGGCTCTCAGTGAATCTCCACAACCTGCCCGCTTCTCTTTGACCCACGGCCGCAAGCTGATCATGCGTGTCCAGACCAAAATTGCCTGGCACCACGCTCCAGTAGGAGATGGGGAAAATAATTCTTCCAGGCTCAGGACCATTCAGCAGTCGCATTGCCGTGACTATTATAAAGTCAGTCACGGTCTGCTCTTCACTGTCTGACCTAACTTTTCTACTCAAGCCTGCTACAGCTGAGATTGGCTGTCTTTTTGCTCAGTTCAGTACAGAAGGTTTAATTCTATCTGGGAGAGGGTATCCTTAAAGATGACGGGTTAGCACATATGTTTTTAAATCTCATAAATAAACAACAGAAAAAACTCAAGCAGAGAGGCTGCTAAGAGGAAGCACTCCTTTATGTCTGACTTTGTGGTGCTCTCTAACTGCTGTTCAGGCAGATGGATCTCTGTGTGGTTGATGCCACGTGCCTCACAGATATTTTATTCTCTGACCTGCACCTGCTATGTTCAGATGCTGCCAGTTTCTTCCTTCCCACGCAGTTTTAGCTGAGAAGCTCCGTCAGCTTTAAATGAGACGATGCAATTCCCGTAGCAAGGCAGGAGGGAGTGACATGGGGTGAAAAGGATGCTCCTGGCGTATGTTTGGTGTGTGGATGGCAGAGGGGTCAGGAGGGGTTCGAGTCATAAATCTCTCTTGGATTTCTCAAGAGAGCAGCAGGTCTTGCAGGCAAATTTGAAAATGCAAATGCTCCCAGAGATGCGTACTTGCATCTCTCATGGGCTGAAAAAGTTATTAAAGGGAGATGAGTTGGAAAGCACCCCTTCGAGCTCCAGCACGGAGACCAGCCCTGATTTATCTGCTTGTATGATGAAGTGGCCTGGGGAGCTGAACGACCTGGAAAAGAATGTTTTATCTAGTTCTTCATGGGTTATTTTCCACCTGGAGAATTGTCCAGCTTGGTTTACTTGGAGAACACAGAAATGCTGGGATTAACCCCAGTGCTGAGCTGGGTACTCCCTGCGCAGCAGTGCTGCTGTCCAACTCGCTGTCTTGCGTCCGAGACGTGGGTGATCGAGCAATCCCACCTCTTGCTGCTGGACATCACGTCTCCTCCCCTTCTTCAGGATGAGACCAAAGGTAGCAGCTAGATAAGCTGGGCAAAGGGCAATCAACAAGCATTTGCAGGGATTCACTTTTTTTTTTTCTTTTTTTTTTTCTGGTGTGGCTTCCAGAGTTCAAGTGTGAAGCATCCTTTTGTCAAAGGACTATAAACTGCTTTCTTACAATTCCTTCTCCCCATTAACTCTCCCTGTCCTAAGCAGCAGACTCAATACCAAGCTTTGTACCCATGTGTCTCTTTTGCAGCTGCAAGCAGAAAGCCTGGGGAGCCTTTGATCATCTCTGACATCAAGAAGGGGAGCGTAGCGCACAGGTGAGTGCAGAATTTCCCGTCTGCCACACCTATGGCAAAATGTCTGGCCCAGTGACGAGAGGTAGGATGAAGCCCAAGGAGTAGCACTTGGGTCTGGGTTTTGCCAGCATCCAAGGAGATCTCAGCCGTAGAGGTTGGTCTTAGACCACAGTAGGGTTTGTGATAAAAACTGTCAGTATTGAAGCAAGTAGAATTGAGCTAATGGTGAAGGTGGTCAGGGCACTGATTCAGAGCTCTGCTGACTCTATAGGAGATGGATGTTTAGCATTTAATAGGATGTGGTAAAGGGCTTCATATATCCCATGAGGTGCTATGGCTCATCAGGTAGTTTGCGGTGTCTCAGCTCCTGCTCAGGTGGATGGAGTAAGTGAATTGTGGGCACTGGTGGAGAACTGTGCAAATAACTCAGCATTTATTGGTGTCACCTCTGATCCCAACACCTCATAGCAAGGCTTTCAGAGGGATTTAGTGCTGCTGGAGGGCTCGTTTCTAAGAGTGCTCATACAGGAGATCCCATAAAAGGTAGAATATCTGTCAGTTAAACATCAGGCGCTTTTCAGTGCTGTAGGTTAGCCAGGCTGTAGATCTAATCTTCCTGCCTTGTTCTGTGTTGATGCACGCTCTACACCAACTTCCTCTCTTTAAGTTATAATTGTCCCAGACTGCGTTCATGGTTGTTTCCCCAGAAAAGATTGAGGATAGTAAAAAGTTAATATTGTCATTGCCACTGCAGGACCGAATGCGTCGCGGGATCCGAAAGGCAAATACAAATGTACTTTTAGTTTTCTTTTCCTTTCCACGTAGAACTGGCACCTTGGAGCCTGGAGACAAGCTGTTAGCCATTGATAACATCCGACTCGACAATTGCTCAATGGAGGAGGCTGTGCAGATTTTGAGGCAGTGTGAAGACCTGGTCAAATTGAAGATTAGGAAGGATGAAGATAACTCTGGTACAGCAATCCTGATGCAAACTGGTGCCTGTCCACTGTAATGACATTTCTCAATAGGTAGTGCAAACCAACAAAGATAAGGGCTGCCGCCTGTCCAGTCACCACTTTCCAATTGATTATAGTCTATTTTTGTTGTTCTGCCCTTAAATGGAGTCTGGAAGGTTAAAATCCTGTTTGGTATGAGCATGGCTGAAGACCTCAGCCTTTTGCTTCTAAATGTTGAGAGTCTTTCCTATCACTTTTTGTGGCTAATTAAAAATTTTGGCAAAATTTTCTCTTTCAGATGAGCAGGAGACAACCGGTGCTATTATCTACACAGTGGAACTGAAGCGGTACGGCGGCCCCTTGGGAATAACCATCTCCGGGACAGAGGAACCTTTCGATCCTATCGTCATTTCGGGCTTGACTAAACGAGGGCTGGCAGAAAGGTGACGTTTGGGGACAGAGGGGTTGAATTGATGTGGGAAGGGATCTTGAACTTTGCAGAGTTTCCTCTGCTGTCGTAAACTCTTCCTGGGTGTTTTAGCCTGCTAAAAAGGAAAGGTGCTGTGAAGGTACCCAGCGCTGTGCCGCAGGGACAGCCTGCTGCTCCGGCTCTGCAGACCCACGTGCAGGATGTGTGGGGTTGTTGGGACTGTGCTGCCAGGGCCATGAAGGAGGCTCAAAGCAGGGCACTTCTGAAAGAGTCAGATCCAGTGTGTCAGTTGAGTGCAGCAGCCAGGAAATTGTGTTTCTCTGCCCCTCTTCCACAGAGATGCTCCCTGCTCTGTGATTTCCCAGCCTGCCACAGAGCCAGCGTAGGCTCCTGTCTGGGTCTCGTGGCTTACAGCCGTGGCAGTGGGGTGTCCTGCTGGAACCACAGGAATTCAGAAGTCTTCTGACTCGTCCTTGCTGGTTGCTTGGTCTGTTCCATGTGGAGGAACCTCAGTGCAGGTCTCAAGCAGCAGACATTCATGCTGCAGAAATGTAGGTGCGGGTTTACCTTCGGCAACCAGGGAGGTTGTCTGTGCGTGTGCCTGTGTCTGAATATCTGTGTATGCGTGGGATGTAAAGGATCAGGACATTGCTGAGAATATAAGGTGGAACTGAGTCATACACTGTATCGTAATTAACCTGTCTGTGTGGTAGCTGTGCCTTGTAGATGGATCGTTTCAGCAGCCCTGACTCACACTGCTCATAGGGTTGCTTTACCCTGTGCTGCCTGACAGGCAGAGCAGCAGCAAAAAAACCCCTGAACAAATCGGTGTAAAGTGCTAGACCTTGGGAACGTTGGACTGCAGATCTGGCCTGTTGGTTCTTTCTGTCTCAAGGCCACACACTCTCTTAGCTGGACTGTAAAACAGCTCAGTGCCTCTGTCTGCGTCGGGTTCCTCGAGCTCTCGGCACACGTGCTGCTGCACCATTGCTTCCCTTTGGTACAGAAAGCAGCACATCGGTGCCTCCTGAGAAGTAAGGAAGAGGGATGGACTTAGTCATTAGTGGTTCTTCTCTTTGGGGATTTTATGTCACTGCCTGCCGCTGTACAATTCAGTCTTTTTTCCCTGGATAATAATAGCCACAGAGTATCCGAGGCTTTGCTGCACGGCAGGTGTGCGCTGTACCTGCAGCCCAGCACGGGAGAGGTTAAGGACAGAAAGCCCAAATGCTGTCAGGTGTCAGAAGACAGTCTCAGATCCTTTGCTCTCAGTTCCCTTTGCAATGCTGTGGCTGTTCCTCCTTTGAACTCGGATGCACATCAGCGACTGCCCCACGGATACACACAGTGCGGGGACGTGCTGCGGTACTATTGGATCTGGATCAGGAGCTGGCAGGCAGTAAGGAGGGAAAAGCCTTTTGAGAAGAGCGATGGAGCCGGGAATCTTGACTCTCTGTCGGGAGGGTGAGGAGCGCTGGGATGAAGGCTGCCTGCGGGAAAGGTGCACATTTTTTTCCTGGGAGTTGCAGAAGGGAACTTGACCTTGTCAAGGGAAGAGGGGTGGTCCTAGTGTTCTCCAAAGTTGTCCCTTCCCTGCCGTCACTACGCTCCCCTGTGCCACAGGCGCCCTTGGCCAGGCTCTGAAGGGTGGGACAGGTTTCTGAAGGACAAGTTTTTAAGCCCAAATCTGTGCCTGACTTTTGCTGGAGCACAGGACGTGTTTCAGCAGCTCTGGCACAGGGTGGACCAGATCCTGATGTCTGATAACGGGGATGCGCCGGCTGCTCTCATAGAGGCAGGAGTGAAGGTCTGCGCTGGGCTCCGGCTGCTCGCTTGGTGATGAGGAAGGCAGAGTGTCCTCTAGGATCTGTCACACGTCTGTCACAGCGGGTGACAGGCTGTCAAAGCTGAAAAGGCTCCAGATTCAGATGACTTGGGTTTTATCTTGACCTTGAACATTTTTTTCCTTGTACATGTCTGATTCTATAGAAACCTACAGAGGCAGCTCAGGTGTTTGGGTTGGTGCTGAGCAGCGGCTCTCCCCCCGTGTTAGTCTCTGTTTCCCCTCCTGCAGCACCTGCGGGTGGCTTTAGCCTGGGCCATGGGACTTGTTTTCCTTCTTGGTGAAGGGACCAGTACCGTTTGATTCTGGTCAAGGTGTAATCATAGAATCATTAAGGTTGGAAAAGACCTTGTAATGGTTCTCCAAGAGCAATTTTGGGCTATCACTGGCACTTTGAAGTGCCTGCCCAGCCTCTAGTGCCACCTGGTCAAGTACCTGGGAACAGCTGCGGGAGAGTTTTGTCCCGGAGTGCTCAGCACCAACCCATGTGGGCAAGGAGGACAAGGGATGGTGGCCTGGACCATGTGCCGAGTAGATCCCCACCACGTGCGTGCAGCCGCCTCTTCTCCAGCACTTGCTGGAACGTGCCTGTGGCCCCTTTTAGACCTGGTGACTTACATGTTGCTCAGTTCTGCTCGTCCATGTGTTTGTTCTCTGAGTGAGAAGGAACATGGATCACGCAGTTCCTTGGGCTGGTTTGTGTTTGAGGTGAATTAAGGACTGTTGGGGACGATGGAGAGGCACAAAGGTCATTGGCTAGAAACAGCTTTCTCTGTCCCTCCTCCTCTCTGCTTGCCCTCACCAGGGGTGCTTGAAGATGGACAGATGGGGGGACTGGACTTGGATTTACTCTTCCCTCCTTGAAGAAAACCACCTGGCTGAATGTGACCTTTCTCTTTCATGGTTTCTGTGTTTTTCCCTGCTGAGGGATTTTCACAGTTTCTGCAGAGCAGTTGTGTTGTTCAGGGGCAGGCGGTTGGGCTGATGTCTTGGACAGGAGATGTGTCCCCATGGTGGCCTTGGTGCTACAGCAGGAGACCCTCAAACGCTGAACCACTGCAGCAAACGACGCATCGTCTTTAGACTGCCAGCAGTTAAGCTGTATGTTTATCGACTGCGTAGATGGAACTTTTAAGACAAATACTCCGGTTCCAGTTTGTTCTGTAATTTATTTGAATGCGCAACTTTTCCCTGAAGGCTTTTTCAGGCTGGTTTGGATGGGACAAGACAGACATCTAGTGGCTGGCTGGGACTGTCCAAGTATTGCAGCAGCAGCAGACCAAACAGTGCTGCCTGCTGTTTGGCTACATTTCCCAATTTGATGTCCTTCTAGTCGATGTTTCACAGCAGCATGTCTACAGAAGTTTCACATTTTGAGGAAAGACGAGTAGCTGTTGTTCCTGCAGCAGTGTGTCAATTCCCAGCTGGGCAGGAGCAGTGGTCCGGTTTGGAGATGTAACCTGAGAGAGACGCGTTGCCAAGGACAAAAAGGTATTGCAGTGCAGATTTGCATCTCCCCCTGGCTCCATCGCACCGGTTCCTGATAGCTAAACCTCCCGGTGCTGCTGGAGGAGGAGAGGACTGCTGCTCTCGCTTGCTGGCGTTAGGGAGCGGCAGTGCAGTGAGCTTGGTCCAGCCCATGAGCTCCTGCCTCAGCGATGGACACCTCTGGTCCTGCTCTTCCCGGTGCTGCAGCAAACACCGGGAGAGGCACAGTGAGTCCCTCTCTGTGGGATGGAGGAGAAGGGGGAGGATTGCTGTGAGTTGTTAGTTTGTTCCTGGCTGTTCCTGAAGCAGAGGGTTTATTTTGCCGAGGGCAGAAGCCAGTGCTGGAACGTGGCCATGCAGTAAAACCCAGTAACCTCTTCTAGAGCGCTGGTCCTGATGGAGAAAGTCACAGTGGTGTAGCTGTGTAGGGGTGAGCGTTAAACATACCATGAACTGCTCTGCAACTGGTTCAGCTCCTGCTTGCACACACTATCTCTATGTGTTGGGCCATTCTGGTTTTGGGGTTTTTTTCAGTGGGTTTCTAGGTTTGTCTCATCAGTTCTTTCCATCAGTGGGAACACGTCCTTTGGTTCCATGTGTGACGACGGGTGAACATCACACACTGGAAACGCTTGTGCTGTTAGCATGCAGACCCCCTTGCTTTGAAGAATTTTGTCTGTAACCTTGTCTGCAATCCCAGCTCCTGACAGGCTGGGATCCAAGGAGTACATATGTTCCTGTGCTTATTTCAATGTGTGTATGCAGGTGAAAGATGGGGGGAAACCAGATTCCTGGTAGCGGTGATGAAATCACGAGTATACAGCATACCCAGGGGAAACCAAGACGTATTTGAAAGAGCTGAGAGTTAATATGCTGTTCCTTTGAGCGGCAACTTAATGGCCTGTCTCCCAGAGGCAAATTGCTTCTCTGAAGTTTCTAACGGCGCCTTCCCTCTCCAGAACTGGAGCCATCCACGTCGGTGACCGGATATTGGCCATTAATAACGTGAGCCTCAAGGGCAAACCGCTGAGCGAAGCCATTCACCTGCTGCAGATGGCGGGAGAGACAGTCACGCTGAAGATCAAGAAGCAGACGGAGAGTGAGTTGGGGAGCTGGTGCGGGGTGGGAGGGCGACGGTGCACCCCAGCAGGGACCGCGGGCGACGGAGCAGGTGGTGCTGGGGGTTTTCCTTCGCGTGTTGTGGAAGGTGAGACGAGGCGTGGCTGGGGACAGAGGGACAAAGTGGGTGTTTTTCGGACTTCTGACTCACAGCTTTTAAAAAAAGACAACCCAGAAGCTCTGTGTGGTACTGAGAAGAGATCAGACAGCAGGTTTATTTGTCATGATAGTTTTTTTTCAGACTGACAGCTTGTGCCATTGGTGCTGTTCCCTGTCTGTGTGGGTGTTTAAAGCAGAAGTGAAGCAGATGATGTTTTTTAAAAGTAGAAGAGTGCAGGAGCTGTTGAAATATAACTCCCTAAAATGAGCAAGTGGGCTCTGACGCAGAATCCCAGACACACATCCCATTTAATTCAACTTTTTGAAAGCGATTGGCAATAAATCTTTTACATCCTTGTTTCTGACTTGGGGTCCTAAGATAATCTTTCAAAGCATCCACCTTCACTCTAGAAATCCCCTTCTCATTTCCCTGCCACGCTCCCTGTGCCTTTGAAGCTCTTGATACGGTATCAAAGAGCAGGAGGAATTTTTGGGGAGACAGAGAGGGGAGACTGACAAAATCAGGGAACATGTAAACTTCTCTCCCCAACTTCTTCGAAGTCACAGCCAAACAGGGGCTTTTTAATGAAGTTCAGAAAGTAGCTGGTGCATTCTGGCTGCATATCTGTCCCTCCCCACACCCAGTATTTTCCACCTTTTCTGTGCTGTGCTTCCGCAGTCCCTAGATTTACCTGGACCTACCCAGAAATTGCAGAAATCAAGTGATAAATCTCTTTGCCCATGGGGTGTTTGTCCTGCATCTGGAAAAGTGGCATCGGTCTCAAACACAGCACCTCTTCAGACCTCAAAGCAGTTTGCAAATGCGTGGCAATACTCCTATTTTACAAATGGAGGAAGCCCAGGGAGAGGGTGGTGACTTAGCAGATAGAGGTGGAACTGGGGAATTGCTTCCTCCTCAAGAAACCCTGGTTTCGTTCCCTGCAGACAAGTGTCTTGCTCCTTGGTCTGAAATACTATCTTTTTTTCCTTCCTCCCTGATGACAGTTAGCATTGTCACAGCCTCTCACTGAAATAATTGACATGCAAGCGCCAGTTGGAGACTAGTTAATCATTCTGAGAATGAAGCAGGTGTAATTGAAATTTCAAGGTAATCTTGAATTAATCGCAGTGAGCAATCTTCTGAATGCTTGGAAAATAGGGACTTTCAGGACACTGGCCTTTGTTTGGTAAAATAATCTGTCCTCATTGACAAATGCAGACTTTCACAGGGCTTTTTATCCAGCCTCTGCGATTCAGAGATGCAGGGTGTGGATGGCTAACAGGATATCTAATCAACGAGGACTTTAAAATATTCGGTACAAAGAAATGCTTGTGCGGAGAAGCCATTCCTTGCATAGCTTCTGCCTGAAAGGGAATTTGATATAATGATAAGAAGGGCCTATTATTACTAAAATAATGAAAGGGAAGGTCTGAGCTTCATCATCCACATTCAGCTTTCCATTTCCAATCACTAATCAGGGGACATTCAGCCTCAAAGTACCAAGCCCAGGAATTCCACTGTTGTGAGACTGCATGGGAGACTCTGGAGAGGCGATGATTAGCCTCGAATTGATACGAGGTTGGACAGTTTTGGAAGGGGGCTATACCTTCAGCTGTGGTAGTTTGGGACCAGGTTGCATTGGCATTGGAATCTCATTAAAACGTAGGAAGTTTGTGGCCAGCAGCCTGACCAGGTGCTGCTCCGAGGAGACCCTCTGAGCCCAGAGCAGCCAGGGGCCATTGCGTGCAGGGATCAACACTTCTCTGCGCAGGGATGTTTGGAAGAAGCTTCCAGAAGTGCAAGAAGATGCGCTTGTGAATTGGGATTAGGTCCCAACTCTCTCTTATTTGGGAATCCTCAGATCCCCATAGTTGCTCCTTGTATTCCATGTGCTAAAAACTCAGGCATTTTTCTTGGTTCAGTTTGAGATAAAAGTACTGCATGAAAGCCTTTGAACTGCGTTGCACAGGGCTTTCTCAGCTACTTTTGAAGAGCTAAAGAGGTTCTTCAAAAGACTCTACAGCACCTGGGATTGCTCCCATGTCCCCATAAGCCTTTCCCTAAGGCTTGCTCTTCGTGCCTGCTAAAGTAGTATCTTCTGGTTTCAGAATCCTATCCCAAGAAGTCGGGGAGTATAAATGAAGTGAGTGACCCAGAAGATGAACTGACAGACTCCCAGAAAACTAGCAAGCTGTCTGAGATATACTCCACCACAATTCCTAGCGTGGACAGTGCTATGGAGTCCTGGGATGGCTCCGGCATTGATGCTGGGTATGGAAGCCAAGGTAAGACACGGTTGTCTCTTCTTAGGAGTCTCTGGTCCAAGCTGAAGATAGGCAGAGCCTCCGAACATGTCTGGAGACTGAACATGAGCCGAAGCCTGTGGTCTGACCGTATTTCCTCACTTCCAGCAAGGAACAAAATGTATTTTAAAATGCACTCCCGCGGTGCTCTGAGTTGATGTGTCTGTTTTAGGTTTTTATTGGCACATTTCTTCTGGCTTGTATGGCATCATACTGTTCATAGCATTTTCAAAACCATTACAGCGCTTTATAATTTGCATAATCAGAGGAAGTATTCACTGGCCATATGTCTTACAGAGTATTTGGTCTGTAGCTTGCTATTAATTCTCCAGAGAGGCCATGTAGGGCAAATTAATCCTCTTCAGGATGTTTTAAAAATCCACAAAAATGTCTTGTGACTAGAAGCACTCACTTAACAAAATAATTAAGGTAATACTACAAGAAAGTGTCTCTAACTCTGTAGTGAGTGATCAGATGAATACGTCTTCGAGGCCAAGTTTATTCAGCTGTGGCTTCTGGCAGACATATGGACTTGGGATGGAGGATGCTCTGGTCATGGGAATAGATTTTTACTTGGAGGTGAGCACTGGAAAATAGTTATTCCAGTTCAGATTTAATGATGTAAGCTAGTATTAGCCCATGTTGAAACAAAATAAAACCCTGAATCACCTCTGCAAAGGAAATTGGTGAAAAGACTGCTGTCCAGCGTGTGAAAACAGGGAGGGATGCTCCTGGAGCGGTGTTGCAAAGCACCTTCAAGGTGCTGAGCAAGGTACGTGTCCATGCTCGCTGCACTCTTGACTTAGAAATGTTCAAAGGACAGCACTGTGTGTGTGTCTCTTCCACCGTGCCTGTGTATTCCTGATCTGAAGCATTAATTTGGGAGTGCATTTGGGACTGGAGGCTTCATTAAGAAGGAATCCCCTGGCCTTCATAATGCTGCCATCCTTCTCCATCTAACTGAATGCTAACACCAGTTGGACACTGGATTTAGCAAAGTGATTGCTTGTACCGGTGAATTGAGAGCGAGTAATTGAGCACAGAGCCCTGGGGAGCAGGGCTGCTGCCAAGTTGCCCAACATCCGTAGACTGCACCTTTGCTGCAGGGGCTCTCTCCTCCTCCCTGGTGATTGCATTTGGCTGCATGGTGGTGTGCTGGCGCTGGCTGGGAAGAGGGGTGCTGGGGGCCAGGGAGAAGGATGGGCAGGGTTGCCCATAGGATGGCCAGGGAAGGCAGGATGCAGAGAGACCGGAGACACACAAAGCCTGGCCGCTGAGGTTTACACCCCAACTGGAGAAGCACAGATCCATCTCTGCAGCCTTGTGAGTTTTAGGTTCATCCACAGCTTTAGGAAAGGCTGAGGGAAGGGTTTGGGCGAGGGAGCTGTGCTGGGTCTGGTGGAACGTGCCACCAGGTGGCTCTGGGTCCCCAGGATCCAGCCCGTCTCCCTGGGAGGAGGAGGTGGAACCGGTGGCACCCAAGTGACAGCTCCACACACATCCCCCTGCGGTCCCCAGCCCCAGCCTGCTGCCCACCCGCTGCAGGGACCCGCATCCCGGGAGCTGGTCCTGTGCTGGCAGGCAGCGTGCGCTCCTGGCTGCTGGAAGATGCTGGCAAGCGCTGTGCTGGGGCTCTCTCCAGCGCAGTCTAACCTTTAAAAACACACAGAGGAAACACTCAGCTGAGTGAAATAACAGGCTTTGGCATTTTCAGAGAAAGTGCTGGCGTTGTTTTGGGGTATTTCCAGTGCTCTTAGCTGTTTGGGAGGTCAAGTCTCCCTTAATTATGTGTTTCTCCGTTCCCTCTTCCTGTTTGCCCGGCACAGCGTGTGATGGAGGTGCAGAATGTTTCTTGGAAAGGCTGTGGGGATTTCTCTGAAATGCTGAATGGGCAGCAGGAGGTGGGCAGGGGACTCGGGAGATTTATTTCAACTGCAGATGGCACTGGCGCTGCTGAGAAATGCTCTGTTTTGGACCTGAGGATCTTGTGACTTGGTAGTGATGGATTCACATCTCCGGAGTGAGACACCACAGTACAGGGGAGTCCCTGGGGGCAGACATAGCGAAACGTGTCTGGTTTCATCCTAACGGTCTGTATTGATCTCCTATCAGATGGGACGCAGATGAGCCTCCCCTCAAGCCAGCAGTTTTTCCTCCCGGCTGGAGCTGGTGACCGCCACCGGGTGCCCTCAGCACCATCGCGCTTGCTGAAGGGAGGCTGTGGCACCGGGCTGCTCTGGATGCAGTTTCTTTGCTGATGCATTCTATATCCTTTTTTTTTTTTTTTTTTTTTTTTTTGGGTTTCCCCTAAAAACCCAAAAAAAGGTT
>NW_010103206.1:65624-74460 GCF_000699245.1 Pterocles gutturalis | reverse complement strand
AAAAAAAAAATCCCCCCCCCCCCCCATAAAAAAAGGCTTCCAAATCCTTCTAAATGAGTGGGTTTGGGCACGCTGAAGGAGCCTTGGCAGCATATTCTTTTGACCCTTTGGAAGACTCTCTGTATTTGAAGAGGTTTTCTGTTTTCAGCAGCACAGTTTCTGTTGGGTACAGTGTGGAACAGGAGTCGTTAACTAAGGGTGGAGCTGGCTGGGGGTAGGCTCTGCATCTGTGGGTATGTGCAGCCCCAGGTTTGTGGATGCTGGACCCACACCACAAAGCTGCTCAGAAGAGCGGAGCAAGGGAGAAATGGGGCACTTTATGACAAGATCCAGAGAAGCTGCTTTGGTTAAAGCAAGAAGAAATGGGAAGAACAACTCCTTTTGGACGACTGAAATGGAAGCAGTATGCAATCCAGAGGGGCTCAGGTCTGGGATTTAGGGAAGGAGGCTCTCCTGGCTCAGCATGACTTAACTCCATTCGAGTTTTCTGACCCGGTGTTACCTTCTCTCTCTCTCTCTCTCCACCCCCTCTTGCCTTTCCCTAGGTACGTACATACCTCAGGCTGCAGGCATAGCTCTCCATCCACATGAATGGAGACACAGCAGGCAAAAAAGCAGCACCCCTCCGGGGGACCCCAGGAAAAACTACCCCTACATGGATGGAAGCTTCAGTGAAGATGACTGGGACAAGCCCAGCAGGTACGGAGGGGCGGGAGGAGGCAGGGACGTGCATCTGCAAATGTGAGTGTCACTGTGTAGGGACAGGGGTGCATGGGAATGTGATGGAGTGGCCAGCGATGTCCCCACCTTGGCACCGGGCAGCCACGGGGAGGGGTGCTGGGGTGGTGGTCTGCTCTGGTTACCCTGGGTATTGCTCTGTGGCACCTCTGCCATGGCCAGGTGACAGTTGTGTCTGGAGTGAGGGCGGTCTCAGCTGCATGGACCATAGGTTCTTACCACGTCTCATACTCCTGCTGGGTAAAGGCTGCAGTATTTTCACAGTTTAGGTGTAATAGATAGGCATGGCCAGGGCTGTCCCCACTTGTGTTGGCCTGACACTTTCAAGTGAGGATCCACCTTCACAAGAGCTTGATGCCACGAAGCCCAAAAGGTCTTGGAGGACCAGCATGAGGTTGCATGTCCAAGTTAAAATCTCCCAAAGCTGTGGCTGGACACTCTCTCCATCATACTTTGGCCCTTCCAACACCACAAGTAAAGCCATGCTGAGTGAGCATGGTCGAGATAAACCCCTGGCTCAGCCAGCGTGGGAGAAATCCTGCAACACCTCCTGAGTCCGTGGAGGCTGCAGCTGCCCCTTGCTTTGGGTGAGAATCCTGCTGGGTCTGCCCAGGCCAGAAACTGCCCCTTGCTAAGCCACACACAGTGGAAAAGCCTCGTTGCTCCAGAACTAACCCTCCCCTCGACATCCTCCAGAGTCCCCATAGTTGTGTGTGTCGTGTTGTTACTGTCAGTTCTTTTTTTTTTTCCTTTTTTTTTTTTTCCCCCTTAAATTTTGTTTGTCCAAACAAAACCCTTAGAACATCTCATGGCCATTTCCACCTATTTAAAGATGATCAAACTGGCAGGAAGGCTGGCAGCGGCCGAGACTTTGTTTTTGTTTTGCCTCTCAGCGAGAGCCAGCTCACAGCGGTCGTTGATCCCTCGTGGCTCTCCCAGCAAGACTGCCCACAGCCCAGGTTAGCAAATCTGAGCGCTCGAAGCCCCACGTGTCCCTAATGAAGGCTTCAAGCCCTGATGTCAAAGTGCAAGAGAAATGGTTCGTGCTGTTGATCCCTTTTTATTAGGGAGAAAATCAAAATGTCTCTAACCCCTGCTGCCTTTAGCCTGGAAAAACCTGCTGAGCCAGGGGTGTGAGAGCCCACGCTGATTCATCTGCGTCCTGGATGTGTTTGTTATATTGCTGGTCTGAGAGGCTAGAAACTGGTAACTGGAAGGGACGTTTGCCTCTTTGGGAACCTGGGAGCAGAGGAAGGAAATGAGTAAGGCGAAAGAAACAAAAATTCCTTTTAGAGGGAAATTTTAGTTTGTTTTTATAAAGTCTTGCTGGGTGTTTTTTTGACCTTTCTGCCTGGTGTAAAGGCTACTGTCCTTTAAAAGCTGCTGAAAGGTAGGGGGTAAATTTAAAATACAATGAGATGTGTCAGATACTGCTCTCTCCAGGCAGGCCATGATCCCACAAGGAGCAAAAGCATGTGTGTGTGAGTTTATGCCTGCTACAGACTCCCATGTAAACCAGTGGATGGAAAGCAAAGGACGTACGAAAACTTGGCAGTTAATAGAGATCTGAAAAAAGCTCTATTAATAGCCCAAAGCATCATTATTTATTTAATGGAGGCCAACCTCTCTTTGACTTGTATTCAAGTGAAATGTTTTGATGTTGCCAAGTGGCCCTGGTGTATGAGCATCCCTTCCCGTCTGCGGCGCTGATGACCATTAAAGCCATGCGAGATGCTGCCAGATGTTGCAGCGGTGGAGCCTCGTCCATGCAGCTCCTAATAAGATATGTGGAAGATGCGTTAGGCTGCTCTAATGTCACTGGCTCCTTGGTGTCTCTCCCCATGACACATTGGTGGGTTTGTCGTGACCTTGATTTAACACCATGAGTTTCCTTTGAGAGGCTCCTGTTAAGCCGAGCGCTGGTGGTCTGAGTTTTGCACAGATCCTGGTGGTCAGTAAGCAGTGTCTGGTGTCACCTGCTTCTCTGGCTTGTTCAGAGGACTTCGGCATGTTTAATTGCTATTTGCTTTAGAAGGCCAAGAATTGACCCTGGCTTGTGGTCAGAGATAAGAGATGCTGAACCTGCCAAGGTGGGATATTGCAGAACCCCCAGCAAGACACACGCGGCGTTCACGTTAACGTGTGTTTGTACCAGCTTGAGCGAGGTTCTCTGTATCCTTATTCTCTGTTGTAGATAGAACTAGGGGCAATCTTTACATGGCTGTAAGTGTTATATAGCAAAAAAAAAAAAAAAAAAAAAAGTCCTGAAAGTAACAGTTCTCTGGCCATCCCAAAGCAAATGAAACTTGGTTCGTATGGGTTATACATGACACTGTCGATCCTGCTGGCTGTAGTGTGCATTTACTTGTCCAGCCCAGGACAATCATTTTTATATACATCTTGGCATTATTTACTCTCATAGAGACCTAATGTATTTATCATTTTCTCACCATGTCTGTTACCCTCTGTGTTTTTCTCTCTCTTCTCAGGTGTTCTGTGTCTCAGATCTGAGCTCTATCCCATCAGCCTTTGTACTAACAGTCTCTGAGGCTCCTGGTTTACCCATAACGCATCCTTTTTTCTTTCACTTCTCTATTTCACCAAAACGTCTTCCTAAACCTACAATCTTCCTACAGGCACTTTTTAATTTACCCTTTGAACTTTGACATTACTACACCAACTTAATTCTTCCTTTGAAGGACGCTTGCCCCGTTAGTAAATGCATGGAGGTCTCGTATTCGGACTCTTGTCTGAAAAGTTCATATTGTTTGCTTTTGTATATGAAGACTCTTCAAGTCTCTGCTTTTACTGGTGAGACACTTGCTGTAGCCTCGCGGCTTTCATCCCGCTGCAGAAGAGTGCTGACAATGTTTGGTTCCTACGTTACAACAGATACCCCAGCCGCCAAAATGGCCTTGAGACCACTCACGAGGATAGTTTTTGGCGTGTTTTTGGAGAAGCTTTGGAGGATTTGGAAACATGCGGCCAGTCGGAACTTTTGAGGGAGATTGAGGTAAATCACTTTCCGAATTTTCTGCTGATCTCACTGTTTTGCTCTGGCAGTAAACATTAGACTGTTTCCCCAGGTCTGTTAATTGCCCGTAGCATCCCTGTGCTGCCAGCGGTGTGAAGAAGGGTTTGAGTTCAAGCCATGTCCGTGGTTGTGCTAATGGGTAACTATGTCTCATTAGACAGTTGCTTGTGTGCACTTTCCCCTGAGCTGATGACTTGCCCACCAGGAACTCCACGCTCTTTTTGCAAGCTGTTGCTGGCCAACGATCTTCACATGACTGTTGGCAAACCTTCCCTATCCAACGGTAAACCCTCTGCTTGGAAAGATATTGTCTGACCAAAGCAGTTAAAGGGCAAGCAAAAGGAGCCCCCCAAAGCCCCATTGGGACTGAAGCCTTGGCGTACTTCAAATATAGACAGGCCCAACATGTATCTTGCATTCAGGCGTCACTCTGCAGGAAACCGTTTCAGTGAAATAGGTAATTGGAAGCTTTTCAGGCGGCTGTCCCCGTGGAAAAATCTGAGAAAGTAATTGCTTCCTGCAGAAATAAAGGTGTTTCCTCTCTTCACAAACCACTTTCTCTTTTCTTTATCCAAGATGCTTTGGAGGTCATGTTATTGTGTCCGGTTATAGGATGGGGAGTCTGGATGTCTGAGTCATGTTATGCAAATAAAGGCCTCCCTCGAGACAAATCTGCCTGGCAGGATGGGACCTGTGCTGCTCCCCTCCCCAATTCAGCTCCCGCAACCCAAAAGGAAATCCTCTGTCCTCCTGCCTTCTGTGTGCAGGGGGCTGGGGAGGTGGGTCATGCCCTCCATCACCCCAGTGGGACTGTTTCTATGCACCATTGCGTATCACTTAGCTTCAGAGAAGAAAGGCAATTTCTGAATAATTGGAGGTGGAAAAAGAAAGTCCTGTTTTGGTCTAATGGTGACAAGGGGCTTACTAATTGTTCTTTCCTCCTTGATCCTTAGCGACTGTAAGTGGGGGAGGAAATCTCAATTAAATTTATTGTGCTGAAGCACGAAACAGTGGGTTTATTATCTTAACTGCTTAAGAAAACACTGACTTAAAAAAAACCCACAACCCACACAAAAACCAACCCCCCCCCCAGCCCTCACAAACTATAAATTCTTCTCTTGATCACTTATATCCTGGACCTGAAAGTATTTAGAAATTACTTTAGGCAACCGCTATCAACCTTTCTGAACTGTTGTTGACTAGTTTAGAAAAGGTGCCCCTCTGAAATGATGTGTTCATGTTTCTCTTCTGCGTAATGGCTGGCACTGAAATGTAAAGGAAGGGATTTGTTGGGTTCCTGTGAAGTGTCAGGACAGAGAAAAGATCTTTCTGCCCAATCCTTTTCCAGAGATCCGCGGTGCAGGGATGTGTGGGCTTTTGGTTCATGCTGGTTTAAGGCTTTGGAGCTTTGACAGTTCTAGCAATGCTTTAAAAAACGTAAAGAAATTTTATGAAAATCTGAGCACCTCTAGGGTTTTGGTGTATTCAGCACATTTCTAGAATATTTTAGAAAGTTCTGGGGGACAAAAGGCAAGTTCTGTGTTTTTAGCAGAAGTCTGATGGGTTTCAGCTCCCCTTTTATCAAAGCCAAAGTACCACTGACCTCTTCCTCCCTCTCCATCCTTCCTGAGGCATGGTGTGGGATGTGCAATCCTCGTTGGGGCTTTTGCCGTATCACAGGTTTCTAAGCCCCAGCTCCTGGCCCCCTGTGATTTCATGACAGTCACAGATTTTTTTTTTTTCTTTTAAATTTGACCCTTCATGTTCTGCATTTGAAAAAGAATGAGGGCCACACAAGATGACCCAGGATAGCCTGAAAACAAGTTCACACACAGTAGCAATCAACTCCCAGACTACAGACTATGGGTAGAAACAGGCTTTTCCCAGCATGTGTAGTGGAGAGTGTGTCCCTGCTTTGCTTTGAGGGCAGCCAAGACATGAAGAAAAATAATGTGGGGCAGCCACAGGCTGGAGAAGTCTAGAATAGAATCCCAGAACGGTTTGGGTTGGAAAGGACCTTAAAGATCGTCAGTTCCACCCCCCTGCCATGGGCAGGGACACCTCCCACCAGCCCAGGTTGCCCAAAGCCTCATCCAGCCTGGCCTTGAACCCCTCCAGGGATGGGGCATCCACAGCTTCTCTGGGCACCTTTCTGCTGCTTGCACTTAACCCAAAGCACCTAGCAAATGGCTTATGATGCTGCAAGGAGCGGTTAAAGAAGACAGAGAAGGAGTTGAACGCTGTTGGGTGGTGGCCAGTTTGCAGCATGTGGGGGAGGACAGCAGCAGGACGTGCACAGGCCTTTCTGTTCTCCTCCCTGGCTCTGCAGTGCTGGTGTTGGTACAGCATGGCGTGGTGTCCTGGGGGGTATTGAAGTTGCCTGAGGTCAGTGAACAAACGTACCCTGGCTGGCCATGCCGCTGTTTGTTAATCTGTGTTTCAAGGATGTGGTAACTCAGTGTCCCTCTGGCGTGTAGCAGGTATTTGAGTTTTGTCCAAACTTGAGCTGATTAAGTCATTTTTGTGTGAAGACCTGGAAAGGGCAAAGCTAAAAGGTTTTCTGTATTTTATCCATCCCTGTTTGGGATGACGTGTGGAGTGCTGGCATTTTCATACTGCCACCAGAATTCGCTTTATTTGCCTTTGTTCCAGCTTGGAGCAAAGAGCTGGAGGTCCTTGATCAGAGATTTAGTCAGATGATGTTTCCCGTGTGCACAGGAGCAATTGCTCTTTGACTTGTCGTGTTTAGCATTGCTGGGTTTTGCTATCTGCTCCCTACCTTCCTTTTTTTTTTCTTCTACCTTTTGACATTTAATGGGACTGCAGACCCTTGGAGCCTGAACTTTGAAATGACAGTTTTCATTACGCTGTTTAAATGGACTCTCTGACCTGGAGCCAGCTGAGGTTCCACAGACTGGATTCTTGACTCCTTCATTAGCTTTGATCAATGTAATCTCATTAGTGAAAAGCATTGCCAAATAGAGTAGAATCTACTTAGGGGCATCTTTTAATGGATGCTATCAAGGATGACCAGGCTTAAATACTACTTAATTTCATATTTTTAACTCAGTTTTGCTCAGTGACAGCTCCCATTTACTGACAGATAAAGTCCTAATTTCTCTGCTGAATTGGCCTCAGTGGAGTCCCAGGTATTGACTTCCCTGGGCCATTGCCAGCACTGAGCAATGCTGGTGGGGAGCTGCAGCCTGCAGCAGAGCCAGGCAGACATGGGAGCCCCCTGAGATGGGGATGTTCATCCTTCTTGACTACCACGAAAGTTCCTGCACAGGATGAGGCCTGCATGGACCTGTCTGTCTAGAAGAGGTCATCAAAAAATAAGGAGATGCTTCACCAATGCTTCCTTCTGAGATAAAGCTCCATGCTGGGGTGGGAGAGCACGCAGCAGGTCAGTGGTAGACCTGGCAGTGGGCTCCTGAAGTTTGGAAATGGCTTTTATAGCTGACTGGAAGGGCTTCTTGGTTCTTTTCTGATTAATGAGAACAACGGTGCCCCCTTGTTGTCAGTGTCACTCTTGTTGCCGTGTGGTCCATCTCTTCCTGCTGCTGGCTCAGCAAAGTGACTTTGTGCCTTCACCCTACAGGCATCCATCATGACGGGGAGCGTGCACAACCTGGGCCTGGAGGGCAGCAAGCTGCTCCTGGACTCTGTCAACCCATCGGGACGCAGCCCGATGAGGAAAGCAAACTCCAGCTGTGATGATGGACAGACCGAGGGCAGCAGCTCCCCTGCCAAGAAGAATGAGAGGAGCCTGGACATGAAGAAGATCGAGAAGGAGATGCAGGAAATCATGTCACCCACCCCCCTCGAGTTTCACAAGGTCTGTGTCACCAAGGGTTGGTCTGGGTGTGGCACTGTGGTACCTTGATGGTTAAAGCTGTAGAAGCTTTGCAACCTTATAGAAAATCTCCTTTGTTCAGAGGGACCCCCAGAAAATGTTCCACCAAGGGCTGCAGCAAAGGTTTCCAGAGGGTCTGATGAAGAGGAAGGGGCCCTTTCAGAAGAGTAATGGGATTTAGCTGCCATGCTTCAGCAGGGTTCAGAGCTGTACTTCAGCGGTTTCCCTTTATTATATGAGATTTCCAGGTCCTTGTGTTCTGGAGTTCATTAATTGGTGCCATAGATAGAGGCGAGAGAGCTCAAAGTATGGCCCGTGGAGACCCATCAGCCCTTTTCCAGTGGCACGCTCCATTCAGTAGGCCACTTTTCTTATAAAAAATGACTTATAAAAAAATAGCTTATTTTCCTTCCCCTTCCACTCTGCCTTCAGCCTTTCCTGAAGGGTAGCAAATGGTAGGAGTTCAGCAGTGGGATACTTGTTTGAATTCAGCACACAGTTGAACATAGACAGTTTAAGCATGGTGCAAGGCAACAGTAATTAGAAGTAATTAACTGTGGAAGCTGATGATGCAGAATGCAAGCAGGGAAGGGAGCTGGAGAGGTTTCAAAAAATTTGATTGCCTTTTTCGTTCCTAGTGTGACTTTAGAATAAAACCTGCAGTTACAGTAACTGGAAAAAATAAACTTTTTCATGTTTAATCTACTCTTGTCCTTCAGGGCGTGGTAAATGTGTCTTTAAATAAAACTCTGTCATACCTGAAGGAGGAGAGCTGTGTAATTAGGGGTGTTATAGGGTGACTCTGTTCTGCTGGAGCATCTGGTGTTGGCTGTGTTTGGGGATGAGGTTGAGGGCAGGTGGACTGCTCCTTTGCGTCATTCTGGGCACTGTTCTTCCCAAGGACTGCACATCCGTGAGGATCACCCAGCCAAGAACGTGGTGATGGAGTCTCATGGCAGGGATGCACTTCCAGTTCATGGGAGGCAAAGGGAGATTTTGGTGGTGTTGGGGAATCAGTTGTCCCTGGCTCCCAGTGTTAACCCATGGCAAGATGCACTTTCAGCAGTGCACCCCTCCTTTAGACGAGGCCAAAGCATGACGTGCTCAAGGGAGGGGTGCTGAGGTTACCCATTTCTTGTCCTCAGCACATCAGCACTTATTGATAGGAATTTTCTGAAAAGAACTCATGAATAATATGGAGAAGTTTA
>NW_010103206.1:58949-65593 GCF_000699245.1 Pterocles gutturalis | reverse complement strand
CTGAGTGATGTATTAAAAATGAGCTGTCTTCACATTTGACCCACTACATTGAAAATTCCCCATGAACACGTTGATTGGTCGTGTGCTGGTCTGGCATACACAGAGGAAGCACAGCGTAACCTGGGCCAGGGAGGGTGATGCTCCATAAATACCACTGGCTTTGTTGCTCTTTGGGTGAACAGCAGCTGTCTGTCTTACACTGCTTGGGTTTCCTTCCAGAGGGACTGCCGTGTGGCTGGTTATACGCCAGTCACCAAGCACTTGTCCGTGCGATCTACCTAAGCTGGTGGTGTCTGATAAATAAGACTCAATCTGTATTAGCTGCCCAAGCTAAGAAAAATCTACCCAGGAGACCCAGAGCAGAATTTGCTGTAGGTCCACACACATTACCTATGCTGCTCCTGTCCGCCCAGCCCTGTACATCTCCTCCTGTCTCTGCTGCATTAAAAAATCTATTCTGTTCTGTTCCAGATAACACTCCACAAAGACCCGGAGAGCGAAGACTTTGGATTCAGTGTGTCAGACGGCCTGTTAGAAAAAGGTGTCTATGTAAATATGGTCCGTCCGGATGGGCCAGCAGATCAGTGTGGCCTCAAGCCATATGACAGAGTGCTTCAGGTAATAAATGCAAAATGCAGTTCTGGAGGCTGGGACGGAGTGAATGAGTGGCTGAGAGGAAAAGAGAAGTGAGACCCATCCATGGCAGCACTAACTTTAATGAAAGGTAATAGTTAGCCAACTAGGTGAGCACTTAGCCACCGGGCGCTCAATGAGACCTGTACTCACTAGGTAGTACCCCCGGGTGGTACCCCTGGGTTGCACCCATTCCAGGACACAGCCTGCCTGGCACTGGCCTCTTTCAGCTCAAGCAGCTCAAAACAACCAAAAAGCTGTGTTGCTTCCCCCTCTCACCTTCAGTCCTTTTCCTGTCATGTAAGAGGGGGATTTTTGGATGAACTAGGTCGTGTTGACCAATATGTGTTCCTGCAAAGCCCCATGTGGATCGTGAAGTTCTGTGCATGCCGTTGACAGCTAAAAGAGTTTTCTAGGAAACACGTCCCCCAAGCAACGTGTTTTTCATGGATATTTTTCTTTGAAAGATACTTGATCTGAAATAGCTGATGCAGAAACAGCGTAAGAACTCTGGTCGAAAGCACAGTCTGTAAGAAATGTGACCTGGGCATATCGGACTACCAGAGGGACAATAAGAGCACGATGAGTTTTGGAGATTGGAGAGGAGCTTTATATGGATGAAAAAACAACTATTTTGGATTTGGGGCAACTCAAGAAGCAACTGAGAAAGTGCAACCCCGATGGAAAAATTGCCGCCATTTGGAAATGCAGATATTGTGACCATATTTGGAGACACTCAGAAAGATGTTTAGTTTTACTAATTTCTAGGCGGGGGTTGTTAGCAGTAGGATTAGAGCCAGTATATTATGTACATCAGGTAACTGGAGAACTGGCAGCTCTGTGGGGAACCTTGTTTAAGCTTGTTATGGTCTCTAGCCAGTTGGCTGCTATACAATTATTCCTTCTCAGCTTCAAATAAAGGATGGTGCAAGAATGAACAAGAAGCTAATTAGGCTCTGGGCTGCCTTTCTGTTCAGTGTTGGACTTGTCGCTTTTTGCCAGTGCCAAGTGCTCTGGGAGGTGTGCTCGAAATCCTAAACAGAGCAGCATGGAAATTTTCGGCACCCCCGCTTCCACACGCTGCGCCGCATGGCTTACACCTACAAGAAGAGGAGGCGATTCCTGTCGCGTTGATGTGCGGAGCTGTGAATGAGGGATTGCAGACCCCAGTACAGGGAACACCCGGCAAAAAGTACAGAGACGCATTGCTGAGGATGCTTCGCAGTGCTCCGGATGATGGGCGTGATGATGTGCCTGAAGGCCAGCGAAACACCCTGTCCCTGCTGGAACAGACCCTCTGGATGGATTAGCAGGAGCACAGCATTGCACTAGCGGCACTTCTGCACCGCAGCTGCTTGGCTGGCGTAGAGCAAAGGCTCTGGGGTTATCTCTCCTTGTCCACGTGTGCTCTAGAAGTTGTCCTTACTGCGCTGTATTGGGGCCAACTGTGTGGACACCAGGGGCAGGGGGACACTGCTACTGTCACAGAGTCCAGCTCTGTGGGTATGCATTAATGCTGGCAAAGGGTTTTGGATGGAAGGGTTGCATGGACTCATCTAGCCCTTACACGGAGAAGGAAGCAATGTCTGGCCCCGGGGGTTATTTTTGCTCCAAAGGTGGGTGGGAAATTCCTTTTTCCCTTCCCTGCTTCCCCTCCCCGTGCCATTTGCCAGCCCCCTCCATCCCGGAGCTGTCGTGGCACCGAGCCCAGGTGCTCTGGTAGCTGTAGGTGAGGGAGCTGGGGTGGTTCTTGCAGGTCACCCAGCCTAGAAATGTGCTTGAAAGTCTGCAAGAGACAGCAGTAAAAGTGCTTTCACTGCTGAGTCCTGCAGAGAGGATTTGCAGCCACCTTCTGAGCCCACGTGCAATGCATCCAGACTCCTCTGAAATGCTGGCTGTAAATGGAGAGAGGAGAAGCCAAAACTGTTCAGTATTGTCTCCGTTTACCGCTGGCTGAGCTGGAAAATGGTCAGCAGAAGTTTCGGGGTCTGAGCCATATTTGTTTTCTAGCTGCTGAAAATCCTGCATCATAGATTTAGGGCCAGTAAAAGCCATGATGGTAAAGAATAATGGGAAATGGCAACCTTTCTCCTACAGGCTTGAACTGGAGAAGTGGTTTTGAGCCCTGCAGTGTGTAATACTTATAATATGCCCCAGATACTGGGGGTCAGGGTTTATGCCTGATCCAGACTCTATTTTCTTTTTTTTCCCCCTTCCTGTACCGGTTATGCCATAATTTCTCACCTAAGCAAGGATGTCCTCAGCCTGAAGGGGTGTCCCCACTCTGCTCTGCTGTGAACCTTCAATCAGGGACCCCCCCAGAGTTGTGTGTTTTCATAGGTGTGGGCTTAGCACCAGCTTTGCACTTTCTCACTAACAAACGTGATCTTTCTGTTGTTCCTCCCCATGGCATGTCCTATATCCATCCTGGCAGGTAAACCGCATCCGAACGAGAGACTTTGACTGCTGTCTGGCTGTTCCCCTGATTTCGGAGGCTGGAGATAAGCTGGACTTGGTGATTAGCCGAAACCCCTTGGCGCTGGCTGCCAACGCTCCCCCGGAGGGGAACGGAGAGCTGCTGGCGCCGGTGGCCTGCGGCACCGAGGTCAAGGCGAGCGTCCAGACGCTCTGAGCAGCAGGAGTGAAGCAGATGATGCCAAGCCTCTGCTTGAGCCATTGTGGTATTTGGGGTGTTTTTGCTGTTTTTTGCACTGGTATTTGTAAATGCTGTGTGTACCATAACCTGCAAGTGGGGAGGTGGGTCTGCAGTTGACTGTCACCTGTAGACCGCCAAATATTGCTCGGAAGGTTGGAGCTGGATGCGCAGCTCTGGCCGTGGGCAGCCACAGCGATGGGATGAGCTGCCAACGGGAGGAAGGAGCATCCACAGCCATCCCCCGTGGCAGGGCATCCCCCTGCGCCCAGCCGTTGGGGTGCACGGGGTCCTGCCTCTGACACCCTCCTCACCCCGAAGGCCTTGGCCATCCGATGAACACACATGGTGCTATTATGTTTCTTGTTTGCTCGGTTAATCCCATACAGCAAGACTGAAACGCCTTTCCTTTTCTGTTATGCCCAGCTCCATCCTTTAAACCTTGCTGATAAATTGATTCCTGCAGCCCCTTGCACTGCTGGTGCAGGGCTGTGGAGAGCCCTGCTTAAAAAACATTTCAAAATGTGCTTGAGAGTGGCTAGATGTTCCAAAAGTGATATTTACAGCTGCCTCCTGCCAGCCCTGTCCATGCTTACCCTGCGGTGGGATGAGGCACCCCATCTCACCGTGGATGCCCATGAGCAGTGTGGTTATCTGTGCTGGAGGAGTTACTACGGAGCAGAAGGCTGTACCCCACGGCTAAAGAACTGGAATAGCCATCCAAATCCCTGGCCGCCTTGTTCGTCTGGGCTTTATGGAGATCTCTTGCTTGCCAACTTGGCCTGTGCCCACAAATAAACAGCAGAATAGGGATTTTCCCAGGGCCATCCCCTGTGTTTGGAGGTAATAACACCTTGTCATCCCTCACCAGGCAGTGACATGAGAAGCCCTTTGTAGATGGAGGTTGTCCTGTGTCCCGCGTGGGCTGGGGTGTGTGTGTGCGCCCACGTGGGTTCGGCTGCTCGCCCTTGGTCCCCCCGCCTTTGCCCGTCGCTGGCCTCTCGTGGCTTTGCAAGTGTGATGCCCCATTTTTTTTTCCCTCCCCAGAGCCCCCATCCCCATGGGGGCTGTGATGCTTGCGTCAGTGTCCTCATCCACCTGCCGTGTGTCACGTATTAGCACTTTATGACGATGTTCGTGTCCTGGTGGTGGTGTGAGCCTGGCATCGCTTTCCCCAGGAAGGCTCAGGCACAGCGGAGATGAGCTCACTTGGTTGGGGACCCACAGCCCCCACGCCCACCGCACCCATTCCTCGCTCCCCCTTTCGCTTCCTCCACCACTGCCTGAGTGCCGGCGGTGTGCGTAGGGTGTCGGATGGGTGTCTGTCACATGTTTGTCACTTCGCTGAGCCAGGACTCATCCCCACACCATCTGTCCCCGAGCCACTTTGTGACTCTGTCCCCCTGCGATAGCACGATGTGTCAGGGGGTTTCTTCCAGACACATACCCGGCCCCGTTGAGCTGTTTGTCGTCGTAGCCATTTTCTCTTCGAGTATGCAATATCCCATACCATTGCTGCCACAACTAGGTAATGTGCCATAATCGATACTGTGGAGCATTGACAGTGCAGTCGGAAGTGTTTTTATATGCAATATTCTGAGCAGTGGAAGCTCACTGGGGCTTCTCATAGGTTTTTAATGAAGACTTTTATTAAAGGCTTTAAAAAAAGAAAAAAAAAAAAGAGGAAGAAAAACTTGGTCCTTGTATCCCTTCCTATGCATTTTGAATGATATGAAGATGAAATGCATTACTTAAATGTGTATTTTTATCCATATATTAGAGTGTATTCCTTGTAAAGTATTTTTATATGCTAATTTTCTTATGTATCTATGAAAGCACAATATTTAAAAGTACAGCATTTCAAAGAATATTTTAGTCCTGTTTTGGACCTATTTGTAAATCTCTGTATTTAAATGGGATTGCAATGACTTCAACTTTTTTTTTTTTTAATTAAATAAAAGCAAATTAAATGCATTTGTTTTGGTTCATGCCTCTTTCTGCTGGAGGATGATAGCAAGGCAACACTCTGCTTCCAGCCCTGTGTTAACTTTCCAGTGGACCCCAGTTAAGAGGCAAGGGGGAGGGCACACAGTGGGTTTTGCTGGGGCTGGGCCACTGCTTGTTGCACTACCAGTGTGGGGCTGGGGTTGTCCCTTGCCACCATCTGGCAGTGGGACTTGGGTCACTCCCGTCCTGGAGGCCATGGAGGCAATTGTGCTGCTGTAGCTCTTATCAGTAAGAGCTGGAGGTGCCCATGCACGTGGTTACAGCATCGCTTGCAGCTTCGCTTGGCCACGCTGGAAATCGACTTGGGTTAAACCTGAGCTGCTTTGTGACAAAAGCGTGTGGTGGCTGTGATAGGGCTGTAGTAGCATTTGCAAAGCTGCGATTAATCCCTGAGGATGGGTTAGGAAACCGCTGGAGGACGATGTGCTGGCAGGAGGGATGCTCGGGACCCCGCAGCCCCAGTGGGGTGTCTTGGGGAGCCATGCTGTGGTGGCCAACTCATCCCATCTCTGAACCCAGACATCCCAAGAGATGACTGCTGGGAACTCGGGTGTAATTGCTTGGGTCCTTATGTTGAGGAATTCTTCTCTTTGCTCTTGCAAAGGGGTTTGGGGTATGGCTACACTCCGGGGGTAATGCCCCAGGGGATCTCTGCTCCCTGGCAAGGAAAGGGTGAGCTGGGTTTTGCAACCCTTCATGGCCAAGTGGGTCATGCAGGAGTTTTCGGAGGCTGAGCATGGTATGGAAATGCTCCTGGTTAGACCTGGGGAATCATTGCCACATAAACAAGCCTTATCTGCCATCTCCACCCGCCCTCCCGGGGCGCAGCTGTCGGAACAGGGCCCTTCACACGTTTGGCACCGGGGACATGCCAAAGCCGCGTGGAGCCAGCCGGGGCGATGGCAGGTTTAACGAGCTCCCGGGCAACGTGACTGATCGGGTTTTGGTGTGTGCAGCAGGTAAAAGGTTAGCACAGTGCTGCTCCCCCGGTATGCGCTGCCGGTCGCCTCAGTGGGCAGCGGATCGTCGTGCTCATGTCACCTTGTGTCCCCTGGACCTTGGCTGACGGAGCCAGCCACAGCCATGGGCAGGGGACAGCCACCCAGGGCAGGTACATGAAGCTTTAATTATTTGTTTATTTTATTTTAACCTGAGATGTGTCGGAGCTGCTGTCTGTGCCGGTATCAGGCGCCTCAGCCCAGGCATTGCAGGTGTTGCCCATGGGAGGAGAAATCCCTGATAAAGTCGTCAAATCTTACACAGCAAAACAATCAACCAAGCCAAAAAAAAACCCCAAAAAACAGCAAATAAAGACAGCTGAGAGGCTGATCCTGGGCATGGTGTGCTGGAG
>NW_010103206.1:47705-58844 GCF_000699245.1 Pterocles gutturalis | reverse complement strand
TTCCCTACCTCAAATATTAAAAAAATAAAGGCCTCTCCTTTTTTTTTATTAAACTGTCTGTATCTCAACCCATGAATTTTTGCACTTTTACCCTTCTGATTCTCTCCACATCCCATGGGGTGAGGGGGGTGAGCGAGCGGCTGTGTGGGGCTGAGCTGCCAACTGGTTGAAACCATGACAGACATGAAGTCAGAGAGCGAGCTGGGCCAAGCAGCTTAGTGAGCTGGGCACGTGTGCGCATATATATTTATATATATGTGTGTATGTATATATAAAAATGGAACATGTTATAAGGACAAAAAAAACCCAAGCCCCAACACAAACCAACAACCCCACAATAAATAGGTTTAAAGGAAGAATTGAGCTACTCAAAGACCAAAAAAAAGCACCCAAGAGCATAGCCAGTTTATAAAGGAAAGTTTTATTTTCAGTTATAAGGTGATTACAAACTCATCTAAAAAAAAGCAAAGATGACTTAAAAATATCCATATACATTTTATTTATCTAAAAAGCAAAACAGAAACTGCAAAATACAAACACTTGCCATATACACAAAGGCTAGGGTTTTTAGGATTAAATTACACTCCAGGATTTTTTTTCAAATACAAATATTCCACTTTGGAACACACAAAAAAATGTTTTAAAATGTTTTAAAAATATTTTTAAGGTTTTTGTTTTTAAAAAAAGTTCAGATGACATTTTTTAAGGAGGCCATCGCATCGATATCACCTCCTTGCTGTATGTGCTACTCATCACATTACTGTAGTCACAGTTGCTAGGAATTTAAATAATAAAAAAAAAAAACCACCACCACTGTTTTTTTTAGCCAAATACATCAAACAAGATGGACCACCCCTTATAACGTGATGTCCCTGGCAGTATTATCAGGTAACAATCACAACATTATGCCGCAGAAAAACAACATCCTACTGAACAACGAGCACTTCAGAACAGGACTGGGTTGCTGCAATGCTGAGAGACCGATGCTGGCTTCCAGGACAGGAGCAAATGACAAACTAGCTCAACTTGCCCCCCCCTCAGGATATTTTTCAGCCTCTCAACATGACTTTGCCACTGTTCTCTTTTTTTTTCCTTTATACTAAAAAAAAAAAAAAACTTTTTAACAACTTCACTGCAGAAGCAGATAGATTTAGAAACAATCTGTATCATGCTAACACGTACTACGCTACAGGACCGAAGCCTTCCCCCACATATGCATGCACACTAAAGCACATATGCACAGCTCCTTTGCATAATCAAGTTTCCCTTTTTTTTTTTTTTTTTAAAGCAATATCTTGCCCCATTATTTCTTTTGCTTTTTTTCAAGTTGGGCCACGTTTTCCATGTGCTGCAAATGGGAAAGCGAGCGGCACGGTCCAGCTGTGCACCACAGAGCCACACTGTGGGGAGGAAGCCTCCAGAAACTCTCCCCCTTTAAAAATGGCTTTGATTTGCTTTACTCCTAAAGCTCAGGGCGGTGTAAAGCTTGTGGTGGTTAAATTCTGACACTTGGAGTGATTATTTCAAATTAGCACACAGCAGTGGCACACAAAGGCCGTGTCTGCGCTGCCATTCACCAGTCCCGCTATACCAGCAGGGTCAGGCTCCTTTCCAGTTGCAAAAGTTTTACACCTTTGATGGGGATGTGGGGATGGGGGAGTGATCAGCTTGCCTTTTTAACTTTTTTTCTTTTTTTCTTTTTTCCCCCCTCTTTTTTTGGGGGGGGTCAAATGGTGTCTGAAGCTTCTTCTGCTCTTGTTTTAGGACATGAGTAAATTGAAATCACCAATTCACCACGACAATTGTAAAAAGCACATAAAATTTTGACTATTTCTCTTTAGTTTTTAATAGAAACAAACAAATTCAGGTTTTTTTTGTTTTTTTTTTTTTTAAAAAAAAGCAGAGAAACATTCCATGCACAGGTTTATTTTGGGCTGGCAGGAAAAAGCCACGATCTGGTGGAGGGTGGAACAGGCAGATTTCCAGCTGGGGCTAGTGCTGGCTATGCTCAAGTCCTTCTTGATCAAGCTTTCTGGTAAGCTCAGATTGACCACTGATACCAACAGGAAAAGAGCCCAGGGGGGCCTCTTCTACACTAGTTCATGGGGTTTTTTGGGGTTTCAAGTGGCACCAAATCAAGTGAATACTTTCTTTTATCTTTGTTTACAAGAAATAAAAAGAATGACTGGGGTCTGACGGTTCCTGACCCGTGCTCATGCAAATATACAAATACATGTCAATCCTAACCACAAGGCTTCGGATGCTGATTTTGAAGACTTGCTTCCAAGTGTACTTGAGCTGCTTAACTAACTTGTCCACTCCATTCAACACACAGCTTATTAACATTTTATATACACTACGCCTCCATGAGTGATCCTGCAGTGACCACAAAGACACGGAAGCTAATACTCAGTTATTCAAAACCAGTTCAAATCCGTCCCCCACGGATGGAGCTTTGTCATTGCCACACCACATGGGAGCTTTGAACCCAAGTGTCACAAGCACGACCTCACCAAAAACTGTAAGTCCCCTTAGCACATAAAAGCAGACTGGGTGGAGACTTGCAAAAGGCCTATCGAACGGAGATGTCCATGTGTCTTCAGATCTACTCGCCTTTCCTAACGCTGAGACAGAGAAGAGGAACCAGGAGCCTCTGCAGCTGAGAAAGGAGGATGCACACAGGACTGAGAAGAGCTGCAGAGGATGCTCTCCTGGCGGGGACACTAAAGGCTCTGCTGATGGTTGTTGGGTTTTTTTTGGTTTTTTTTTGTTTGGTTTTTTTTCCCTGTTACAGCAACCATAACGCTGCACCTTTTGTTTGTTTTCCTCTTTTCTTCCTCTCCCCAAGAACAGCAGTGTTTTTCAGCTCCATTCCTACCTCCCCTCCCCTCCGGGAGCTGCACCGCTGCGGGGTGACCGCCAGCGCTGGGCTGGGTGGCAAACACAGCCGCTCGGCTTTCGTATGTTCATTTACAACGCAAGAACAAATCCACTGTGGACCTGTTATCTCACACGTTAAAGAGGACTCCTCTAAGTGTGTGGATCTGTCTGGACCAGATGAAAAGGAAAGCTACAGATGAGAAGGAAAATGAGAACAATACCAACAACAACAATAAAAACCAGTTCTATTTATGAAATCATCCTGTTTAAATACCGAAATACAGACTACTGGTAAAGTTCTTTACAATAGATGCCCATTCAGTGAGATCATAACTAGTGACAGGTGAACTGGAAAAGTTTGGAAAATTGAGAAAAATAAGAAACAGATTGGAGCATCTTGTGGGGTAAATGTTCCCCCCTTTCCATTTCTGCTATCTCTTGATTTCAGTTCAGCTGGAAATAAATACCGCTGAAAATCTGCCATTTTCAAGCCCAGAAGAATCCAGGAATACATGAAATATGAAAAGGTGTGGGGTTTTGTCTTGTTTTAGCCTGGTTTTAAACTCAGGGATCTGGTTCTAAAGATCCCATGCCAAAACTGCACTGATTTTTTTTCCTGGATCCAAACCAGTTCATCTATGACTAGTCATGAAATTTTAATATAGAGTTCCTCATTTACATAAAACAGGTAAAATAGGTCACAAGTGTTTCAATAAGTAAATTAGGAAAAAAAATCAGTTCCATTTACAGTCAGAAATAGGTAGAAAACATAGAGTTTTTAAAAAATTGTATTTTAATAAATTTGGCAGAGGATCACTTTGAAATGCAAATTTCTCACCAAGAAAAGTTCAGGAATCTGATAAAAGAAGTGTTAGGAAAAAAATCCCCAAACTGTCAAAATGTGAGTGTGCTCACTGGAACTCAAACCCCAGATAAAACAAGAAGAACCTATTATTTTTTTTTTTTTTTGGAACGAGAGGAAGAAGGGAGAGGGGAACTGTTTTCCAGAAGCAATAATTTCCCTCGCAGTCACGCTCCAGAGCACAGAGGGGCTGGAGAAGCTGACACAGCGAACGCTTCAACTAGGTTGTTGCATATGTGCAAGACGTTTTCACTTGGTACATGGAAGCGACTGATTTGAATGGCACAGTTTCTATCGAAATGGGGCTGGGTTCTAGTTCTAGTTGGAAAGGTGTAGTATTAGCCCTCTGGTTCCTGACCCGAAGATGCTCTCCAACACGCGGGAGATGGCTGAACACCCAGCTGACTTGCCAGAGGCATCTTTGATGGAGCCAAACCATTTTTTTTTCCCCCCTAACTAAAGCTGGCCTCAGCTCTATAGCATGGAAATGATGTGCAAACTACATCTCAAACACAGTTGTATGAAAATGTATGTATATATAAATAAATCAAGCATCAGTGTTTCATCTGCACTCCCAGAAACCATTAATTTAGATCCCCCAAACCCGCTATTCCCTCTTCACCCTGGCAAGCATGCCTGTTACTGGAGACACTAATTGTAACTCAAAAATGAGGGTCCAAGCTGAAGCCCACGACAAGAGTTATCTTTGATTACATTTCCTTGCCTTTAATGGTTCAAGGCTATAAAAGAACAAAAAAAGCTGCATGGATGTTTCTTTATTTCGGGCACATCTGATGACACCCACTGGCTCACAGAATTGCTCCAGTGGCCTTCGGATGGCTACTGCCACTGTCCCAGCAGGCGACATGAGATGTTTGCCATCTCCAGCTGTGGAAAAATTTCATTTATAATACAGCAACCAGAAAAAGAAAACAAAAGCAATTCTGCTGTGGCTGGTTTTGTTGCTGCAACTCAGCCGTCTGATGTAAAAATGTGTACAAATTCAAACTAGAATGCTTTAGATATTTAGATAGATGCAGACACTTTTTCTTTTCTTTTTTTTTTTTTTTTAATTATTTTGGTCCATCTCTTAAGTTTCAAATCCCACCTTTTCTGTGACACAAAAACCAACAAGCCAATCAACGAGTGTTTGTGCTGCTGCGGCCAGCTAGCCCATGGGACAAGAAAAAATAAAATAAAATTACTGCATAGGAATGTTAAGAACTGGATATGTTCCTGTTTAAATGACAAAACCTTCCCTGACAGACTAAGCTGACAGCAGAATACTCAGATACAAACTCTGCTTTTATGAAGCATTTCCTCTAACTACCTTCGGATAGCCTAACTGCGGTATCATAAAGAGAAAAAAAAAAAACAAACCCTCCCCCTCTTAACACAATGCCCACAAGAAAAGGCTGAGTTTCGTCAGAGAACCTGTTCCCAGCACAACCTGCTCAAGTTTAGGAAAGAAAAAAAAAAAAAGCATTCTGGCCATGTTTTGGACAGTTTTCAGGGAGCAATTCCCCATGGAAACATCCACCTGGCCCACGCGAAGCAGAACCCCCATTCCCACGCTCCTTGTAGTGGTTTCCTTGCAATTCTTTCCGACCAAATACAAAACATTTCAGTGTTACATGTTCCCTTTGCTTTAACTTAAAATCCTGAAAGCCCTGTTTCTTCAGCAGATACGATTCATAAGCCTCATAAAGAACTCTGCAACCCCCCCCTAAAAAAAAAAAATAAAAAATTATGGTTTAACCCAATGATGGGCAAGGAGACTGAAGGCCTTAGGTCCACTGCTGCTATTCAGCAACATGGGACAAGGGACTTAGTCCTTTTGTCTGTTCCCCCAACAGTAATGCCCCCCACCCTGCTTCCCCCAAAATAAATAAATAAAGCAAATCCTGGTTACTGAACCTGGCAAAGCATTTTTGAGATACATGGCTGAAAAGCACCTGTTTGCTGCGTGATATTATTATCTTCGTTCCTATTATTATTAACAACATGTCTGTTATGAACACTGGTGACACCAGGTGTACGTGAGCGGTTTTGTTCCTCCTGTCGGGGGTGACCTGGTTGGTGTTTACCTTTGGATGGTCAGAGTCCAGAATGGATTCTTTTCTTTTTCTGCCCGAAACCAAAGTCCACTAATTAACATGCAAACAAATGAGCAAACGAGCATCTGAAGCACCCAGAGGGCAGGTGCTGCTTGTCCCTGCTCAGCTCCTGGGCACTCGCCCCTGCTGCCCCGGGGACAGGCTGCCCCCGCAGTTTGCAGAATTCAAGTTTACACCAGTGCTACCATACTGACATGTGCTTTGCTGGAAAACTCAGAGCAGGTACTCAACCTCCCCGCTCATGTACAAAAAGCAGGGATTTCACTGAAGTAAAAAAAAAAAAAAAAAGAACCAACCCAAAACCTACAAGAAAAAAAGAAAAAAAAAAGAAAGTGAACCATGCCAAATCCTCTGAACGCCTTCCTAAAGTCCTCCTCTTGCCTGTGTGACAGGGTCCCAGCACCGTGCTCAGGAGGGACAGCCGCACGGCTTTTCTTCTTTCCCCCCCCCGCCGCTCTGCCTCCCTCGCAAACGCGCTGCTCCAGCTGCCGGGCTGCAGCGTTATCCAGGGACTGTGCTAAACATAACTGTACCCTTTCCCTAACGTGACCCTGACACCTGTCATTTGCCACAATTGAACCAGAGGGTGGAAATACTACACCTTTGAAAATTCTCTTGAAACAGCATCTTTTTTTTTTTTTTCTTTTTCAATCATATCTCTCAGCAGAGCTCCTTTTGTGTGTTCTGTAGGTTACCCTGCTCCCAACCATACCAGCACCTATAATTGCTTTCTGAGACTTGAATGTATTGCTGGCAAGACAATCAATTCAAGTGGTAAGGTGTATAATATTTAGAGATAAAGATATATATATTTAAAAAAACCCAATAATAGTAAATTCCTGTAATATGTCTAATCTGATATGAAAGCTCTCCCTCTACAGAGAGACATCTGCTGTGATTACCTTACAAAATATTAAAAAAAAAACACACACAAAAAATAACTTTCTCTGTGAGAAATAAAAATAAATCCTAGTGCAAATATAAAGCTCTGTAAACCTGGTCCTATGAGAATCTATGGTTAGTAAACGGCAGTTAAAGCAGGTTTATCCTCTCACAGAGAGAGCTCACATCATGGTTTCCACAATGATATGAGTTGGCTTGATCAATCCGCCATTCGAAGTTCCGTTGGGGCAGAAGGGGGTGCCACTCTCCGTTTCTTTGGACCACCGATTCACTTCCTTGGGGGCAGCCACTGCTTTTATCCTCTGAAAGAAAGAAGAAAAGCAAAGGTGAGAAGACCAAGCAAGCCCCCCGCATCTCCACGTGCAGGATGGGGAGGTGGCAAGCCAACGATGGGGAGGCACTCTTCATCAGGGAGTGTAGTGAGAGAAGAAGGGGTAACGGGTACAAGCTGAAAGAGGGAAGATTTAGACTAGGCATTAGGAAGAAATTTTTCACTGTGAGAGTGGTGAGGCAGTGGCCCCGGTTGCCCAGAGCAGCTGTGGATGCCCCATCCCTGGTTCAAGGCCAGGCTGGATGAGGCTTTGGGCAACCTGGGCTAGTGGGAGGTGTCCCTGCCCATGGCAGGGGGGTGGAACTGGATGATCTTTAAGGTCCTTTCCAACCCAAACCATGCTGTGATTCTAAATGCCACGTGGGTCTGCAAGGACACAGGGACCTGGGCTGTGGATCATCACGTTCAACTTCTGCTCAGCTGCAGAGCCTGACCTGATGCAGGCGAGTCAGCTACGAGAGGGTATTCGTGGCGTTATCCAGCATCCTGCACGTTGGGCTTTCAGCGCTGCAGCTGCTGCTCGTATCACGCGCATTCTCCTTCCCCATTTAGAAATAGCTCTGCCTTTCAGCCCAGCCGCTCGCTGCCAAGTGGCAGCTTCTCTCCTACATCTCAGTTCACAAAGGAAGAACTACATGGCATCTGACCAGTGTTTACTCTCTTTCCTTTCCTAACATGGTCTTTGAGGAGTGTTTTGGCTACTTTTAGCTTTGTCTCTCAATAGATGGTGACAATGTAGGCAGGAAAATAAACACTCACGAAAACGCTCTGGCCACAGCTGAAAAAGACCATTAACACTTGGAGGAAAACAAATGCAAGTGTTTGTGCTCTTGAAAATGTCCTTTTTTTATTCTATTTTCTCTTTTTTCCTAACCCGAAGTGTCCCACTTTCTCCTCCAAGAATACTCTGGGCTCCATTTAAGACCGTCTCATTAGGCAAAAACAAAACCAACCTGCAACCTTAAGAGAACTGCTGAGTTTTGTGCTGGCACGGTCTCTAAAAACTTTCCACTGGAAGAAAAACAAACCAGAGGAACCTGAGCTGAACTGCAAAGGACAAGAGATTGCCTACAAATCCAAACTTGCGAGAATCTGCACTGTCAAGTCTGAATCTGACCCAAAGTTTTCCAAAGATCAGGGCACTCTGCATCCAGTGTTTTGAGTTGATTCATTAGGAATAATAATTAAAAAAAGATTAAAAATGAAGCCCACTGGCAGGAGGGTTTGACTTTTATTCAGTCCCCCAGAGTGAAGGCCATGCCTGAGAGCCACACAATCCACAAGTGGATCCAAATTTCTCTGAAATTCAGTGAGACCCAGGTCTCTGTCTCTCTCTCATTTTCTCAGTGATCTGTAGGATGGTTCTTCCTTGTCCTCGTGGTTTGGAGAAGAGAGATCTGGCAGCACCTCAGTCCCTGAGCACTTGTCTACACACGGAGGCAACCATTTGCCAAACTCAAAACTGCCAAAGTGGGATGAAAGTCAAGTCACCTGGTGTTTGTCTGAGGACAGAAGGCTTCATGTTTGTTCTGTTTCTACTGTTTGCCCAAAGGACAGGTGATCTTTAACAGCCTTATTTGCATTCACCGCAGGAGAGGCACCTCCAACTTTGCCCTATCTGGACAAGGTGGCAGTTTTCCAAACATTGTGCTTATTTTATATAAAACACAGCGAGTTAAAGCTGCCTTTCTGCTATGGACAGACAACGGGTTGTTCTTACCTCAATGAGTGACCCATCTGACTGTATGATGCGGATGACCATCACCATAGGGATGCAGATCATGGAGGAAAGGGCAAGAACCCAACCCAGGCCAATTGCCCAGTCTGGGTATGTGTAGACCTTGTTGTAGGTCAGTGGTTTGTACTTGGCCAAAGAAAAGATAAAGCACCCCTGTGGATGAGAAAGGAGAACAAAGGCTCAAAAATGCTGAAAGCAGGTACGGCTCCGGTGCTACCACTGGCCCTAAGGCAGCGAAAGGCAGAGCTGATGGATACCATGTGTATTTAAACCAATTGGGGGAATTATTCTTCCATTTAAACAGTAAACTGCTGCTTGACAATGGGGTGTTAAGCGATGGTGCTGAACAGCTGCAGTACGCTGCCTGTTCTTCTTCAGGGCTCCAATATTTGCTGTACATTGTGCAAGGAGCTTACTTCTTCCCAGCCAATGAAATACTTCAAGCTGAGTGTCTGCGTCAGATTGCTCAAATCTTTTTGTTAAAATGCCCTAGCAGTCCCGTCACTTAAAGTAGAGACTGCTCTTTGGAGAGGGAGTTTGCTGTCATGAATGTAGTATTTTGCCAATCCTCAGAAAAATCTGCTCAAATGTAGCCAACTGCAATTTGCACGGGCACAGAAGAGAGCTGTCACGTTAACAGCTAACATCTGAGCAGATGATGGCTTTGAGGGGTACGTTCAAACCTCCAGCAGCTCTTTGCAAATTGGTCTCTGAATGCAACAGCCTTCACTTGAAGAGACGCGGTACGAGGCAGCTCAGAGCTGCTGTGCCGAAGGCTTGGAACAGCACGAGGCGGTACTCACCACGCAAAGAACTGGTGTGATCACAATCCAGCTCCACTTCATCCAGGGACCAGGTCTGTATCCAATCATATCCTCAATGGCATCATAAATATTATCAGCGCCTGGAACAGACAGTGAGCACTCTCATCAGAATCGCGCCTATAAAAGCCACGCCAGGACTACAGCGCCTTTCCAAGCCCCCTTACCCTTAAATAAAGGTATTTAAAGGGAAGATGAGGGTGTCAGATGTATTGTTCTAATGCTTCCCATGGCTGTTCAAGGTGATTTTCTCCCTGAGAAGCTCAAGGGCTGGGGGACTCTCTCATCCTACACATCCCCCATTGCTCGGACGCAGAGTGCGATGCTCATCCCTCCTGCCCCCGTCCCACACCCACTCCTCTCCCCAGGCTCTCCCGGAACCTGCCAGAGGGATCACCATGGCAAAGACACAACAGCAAATGGCACACCCTGCTTCTGCAGACATCTTCTTGATGCAAAATGAAGGCTTTGTTTGTTTTGCTTTTATAAGGAGGTGGAGAATGGACATGTACGTGAAGAATCAGGGAAATGACCTGAGCAGCAAACACCCGAGCACGCCTCAGCTACCATCTCCGGCAGCTACAGAGGCTGCTGTCAGACCTCGGTACTCAGCATCGCCTAAAAATAATGGGACAGAATACACTTTTCTGTCAGCTTTCTTTTTGTATTTTCTATTTGGTTGGCTTGCCCGTTGCGGACATCGCAGCTCTGAAAGGGAATTCTCAGAGACAAACAGAAATTTTCACGGCTGGCCAAACTTTCAACTCTCATCTCTAAACTTAACCCATGTAAATGCTTAATTGTGCCTTTATTAATTAGCAATGGAAAAATACTCATTTTTGTGTGGAAAAACACTGGAAGCTGGCTTCATCCCAGATGCAAATTTGTCACCAAGAGGTCAGCGCAAATTTATATTAATGGCATGTGTCTGCTGCTGGGAAGAAGAGTCTGGGGTGGCTGGCGATTAAATGTTTGGCTAGCAAAATTGTCAGTGACTCATCAAAAGGTATCAGATGAAAGGATTCTCACTTACCATAAACCCAGGCTACAGCAATACATTCAAAGAATGCAACCCACAAAAGGCATACACCACTAGCTGCATAGTAGTCAAAGAGTTGAAAAACATACATGCCACCCTGGAGAAGAGAGACACAATGGGTTAGGATCCAACAGGAAAAAACCTGAATACTTCAGACCCAGCTCCCCGTTACATCTACCAACAGATCTTAATTATTGCTGTCTAACAAGAAGAAATACCAAGCAAGTAGGTAAGGTAAATATTTGTCATTGCCTTCCCCAGGGAATATGCGTGTTTACTGCAGGAAGCGTTCCAAACAAGACAACGATTAAACAAAATGAAGTCACTTAGTATAATCTACTGAGGCACTCAAATCTTTCCTCTTAAAAGTATTTTAGGATGGGCATTTATAGAAACAAATGATGTAAAGAAATAATAGGTCACCTCCTAACATTAAAAATACTAAAAA